>NW_010431958.1:37349-54697 GCF_000710305.1 Buceros rhinoceros silvestris
AAAGAGTGTGTCTTTCTCAAAATTCTGCAGTTCCTAGATCTTTACAAAGCACACTGCTTCTCATATCCACTTAATCTCTACACACATCTCCACCCTTGCTTCCTTCCCAATGGTATGTGGTCTTGAAAATACAAATGTTCAAGTTTCCTGGAGCTAAGCGAAAGAGGAAAAGTTCCACTCCCAAGAGGCAAAACTAAAGGTTCTCTGAGCCCCTGAAGTTGTTAACTACAATACAACATAATGTGGTACTTCACCACAATTAGCAAGGGGGAAACAGCCTTTTTTTCACCTCCAATGGCATAAAAGAGATAAGGCAACGAATTCCAGATCATATCTGAAGGCACAAAGGTAAGATCAAGAAAGTGCTTATACGGACAAGGAGTGACATTTTGTGAGACAAAGCAGGAAACAAAACAAATGAACAAAAAAAACCTCAGAGCAGCACAAATCTGCTCTAAACCAGTTGTAGCTACAGACAGTGTTAGCAGTAATAGTATTAACATGCAACCAGGAAAAAAAAAAAAACCATAAAGTCCCAAAATCAAGAAAAAAGTCCTGTGATTACATCTTCCTCTTTAAATATTTATCGATAAATATGGTCCACAGAAATCATCCTAATTTTATAAATGCTCTCCTCCTCCTCCTTTATATGGAAATATTATTTCTAAAAGTGTCACTTTGGTTATTCAAAATTGTTTAGATTGAAAAGGCTTCATTCTCCAGGCTTTTGTAAGTAACATTACTTGTGTGAACAATGCCAAGAGACTTTCTTTTCCTTTATCTGTCCATTCATCTTTTGCCTTGTGCTGTAAGTCACTTTGGAAGTGCAGAACCAGAGACAGTACTGCAAACACATTTCTCTGCAGCCATTCATCATAAAACTTGTCGATAGCAGTTTGAATACCTTCAGGGCTGCTATGGTAGTTTTGATTTAATAGAAAAGGACCCAATCACATTACATACTCGGGTTATTCAGATTTTTGTGGGGAAGGAGGGGCGTAAAACACGAGTAAAAGTAGCACAGAAAACAGGTCTGTTAATGGCATGAATCCGCCAACTACAGAGCAAGACACACACAAACAGGGGCAGTAGTTTCCTCACACTGGCACGTCAATGTGCCTTAATGATTTTCTAAAGGAACCACATCAAAGTAGGAAACAATTTTTCAGTTAACCATTCCTATTCATTCTTTGGTTTCTTTGCTGAGATTATCAACCATTTCAGTTATGCGTTTCTATAAAACAGACACGAGTCTACCAGAAACCAGACTAAAACCTCAGACTTCTCTTTTATGCCAGTGAGACCACATTCTTCGGCAAGCACTTCTGACAAACCTTTTATTCCAGATTTTAACTTGTTAATCACAGGTTTTTGGGGGCAGTTTTTACCATTTTCTGACTGATGTTTGTCCATGCTCAACATCAGTAATTAGTGTGTGTCCCATCCACAACAGTGCTTGGAAGGAACGCTGCAGAAGCGAACCCTGCCACAGGCCTCCTCTGCATGGCAGGACAGCAGAAAGGGGGACATCCAGCACTAGCACAGAAGAAGAAGGAAAAAAACTCCAAGATGGGGGTTTAGGTTTTCCAGTTTCCATTTGTTTGGGGGTTTTGTTCCTGTTTTCATACATTCTGCGTTTTGTTACAGCATCCTTCAGTGTCAAAAACAAGCAGACAGACATTCCACCACTGCTAGATAAGGAGTGTCCAAATGTGTTGTCCTGCCTCTACACTTTCTATTTCTGTTCTGAATCATGCTCAATTACAGATTATACCAACAGGGTGTATGTTTCTGGTGCTGGGTGCCAAAATTATTCTAAAAAGCAATGTAGCTCACTGTCATTAAGCCAAACCAAAACTCTGTCAGTGCCAAATGTGGCACTACTGCCAACAGTTGTCTACTGTTAAGACTATACCACCCATTGTGTGATCGTTATTCCTCTCTGTGCTATAAAGCGGCTGGACTCCGCTCCTCTGGCGTGATACATCACTGTTTTACTCAGAAATGCAAACTCATTTTTGGACATGACAGAAGCCTTTCTTCCCCCCAATTTTCCCCCAGCTGACAATTCAATTAGAAGATTTTAGTCATAATTCAGAACACAAAACTACACATACAAAACTAGACTTAATTTTGACAAAGAAGCCCCTAAAAATAACAATGTTATTATGTTATATGAGAACACAACTTCATCTCTATTGCTGGTCTACCAGAACGCACAATTGTTCATTTTAATTTCATAGACTTCACAAAAAATATCTTTTTTCCATCAGCTTAAAATTAATACTGTAAGGATGAAATTTGAAAAACTTGTCCCAATCAGCAAGCCAAAACAGAATATGGAACATTTAAAAACTGGAGCATAGCTTCCAGACTCTTATATATACTCGTTATCAGGATATATTGGCAGTTCCAAAACCGCAACCTCTGAAATACCGCAGTAATTTCCTATTTTAGAAACAAGGTAATATCGTTTCCTATATAGTCTCCAAGACAGCACAATGCCATAACACGGAGAATTGCAGATTTTATGCTGATAACCATTGCACTGCTTTTTACCCAAGTGTTTCAAAGTGTCTTATAAACATGACTAAGCCTTACCATGACTGGGAGATAAGCAAATGTATTAGGAGTTTTAGACTAAGAGCTGAGCAGCTGAGGCACCTACTGATGTCCAAAGGAGTTTTGCCTTTGACCTCCACTCAGGAAGGAATTAACAAGGAGCTCATTAATGAAACTCAAGAACCTCTCCCAAATTCCCAGAGAATTGTTTGTAGAGAACCCAAGTTCCTCACCATTGACTGGTAGGAGCTAAGACAGAGAGTTTACACTCCAAATGAAAATGAAAATCGATCTTTGAAGTATTTGACAAAGCTGTAAACAAGTACAAACACGTGTGTATTGCATTTATTATCAGTTGTAAAAAAAAAACAATTAATAAACTAAACTGGGAAAGTAAGCCAAGATTCAATCTTTTATATCATTTTAATAGAAATTTACCTCAGGAAATTAACTTCCCTGGTTTGATGTTAGGGATACCTATAAAAAATGTATTCATTATACTGAGTGCATTTTTGTGATCCTGTAACTGTAGAATAGCAGTTCATTTTCAGGTTATTTTTCATGTACTTCTTCAAATTTTTAATACAAATTCTGATTATGATTAATTATTAGCCTCACAAAAGTCATTACTGAAGAAACTATTTTCTATTAAATATTCAAGAAAAAATTACTAAATTTTATCCTTGATATTCTCAATGGAATTTTAGAGCAAATAAGTGAGGTTTTAGCCTTGTTTTGAAAACTCCCAAATACGGACAACATACAAACAGCTGAATTCTCTCTTCAGCAGCCCATCCACATCATTTACACAGGAAAATATATGGTAGCTTCGAAGATGTATTTCATTTAATGGTCTGTCTACACTGGGCAATCACTGCGGCATTGTCCACATTCAGCAATGCCATCATATTACTAAACTCTGCCAGTGCAATAAATTTCCCTGCACAAAGGCACTCAGCACGAGCTGAGAATGTTCACACCAAGAGCTGGTACAAAGTCTTTACTGAAGTGTAGAAGAGAGTAGCTAAGCTTGCAGCTGTGCTTATTTAGCTTACTTTAAACTGCTTTCCATACACACAGAAAATCCTAAACCCATCTGAAGGATAATTAATATATCACACTACCGTATTAAAATTGGAATTTCTCTACTGTTTAGAAGAAGCAAAGAGGTGGAAGAAAGCGCTGGCCTGAAGAATGGTGGCATTTAGTTTTGGAGCCTCCAGTCACAACATGAAAGTAGGCAAATGCAAAGTCTTATGTCAAAAGTTTTGAAATTAACAAATCGGTCCTATAATACTAAACCACGGTTTCCCACACAGATGCCAAACAGCTCTTTACCTACGGTAAAAGAGATTTCACTCCATGATTTCAGCTCCATGATTTAAACTCACTCAAAAACTCAAAGCAACTGCTGACACGTCTCACCCTCCTCAAACACACAGCTACGTTTGAAAACCATGTTCAAAGCAGTAACTGTAACTGCTGAAGTCTTTTTGTCCCATATCAAGTCTTTGAGAAATTCTTTGCAGAATGCACGGCAGATGATTTGCCTATCTGATGTACATTCGGTTTAATGCAATTGTTTTGAGGGAAGCATGCAGAAAAGGAGCGTCTTTGTTACCTATTAAGGGAAGGCTTAATGCCCTATGGCATACGCAGTGAATGGAGTCTTCTTCCAACATGAAAGAACATCTTCCAATGCTGAGTATACTGTGTGTAGGAGTCCAAGCGCTGGCAGTGGGGTCTGCAGGGGTGGCCTCTGTGGAACTGTTAGGATATGCCCTGTGCTGGACACAGTCAGCTCCAGCAGACCACTGGAGGACACAGCTGAGCCCCTTAGCCAAGATGGTAGTACGTGTAGGAAGATGTATTTAAGAAAGAGCAAAACAGTGAGAAATCAAGAAAATGCGTGAGAAACAGCCCAACAAACACCAGGTTCATAGAAGAAGGATTTGGAGGAGGTGGTCCAGGACCACAGCGGAGCAGATACTTCTCTGCAGCCTGTTGGAAGGACCACTCCAGAGTAGATATCCACACCGCAGCCCATGGAGAACGTCACACTGGTGCAAGTGGGTATTTCCTAAAGGACTGTTCTCTGTATAGAAGATCCATGCCAGAGCAGGTGAAATGGAAGAAGGAGAGGAAGAGAGGAGTTGTTATGGACTGAACATAACACCAATTTCCCATCCTCCTGCACCACTAGGACCAGGTATAGAGGGAGGTAGAGGAGTCAGGAATGAAGGAGTGAAGTTGCGCCTGGAAAGTAGGGGCATGTGGAGGTAAGGTGGTTTGGGTTTTTCCTTTGTTTCTTCCCATCAAACTCTAATTTAATTGGCAATAATTTAAGATTAATTATTTCTAAATTGAGCCTGCTTTATTTTTTGGTTATTTGTAAGTGATCTCCATGTCTTTGTCTCAACTCACTAGCTTTCTTGACTTACTTTCTCCTCTGTCCTGTTGAGGAGGAGGCAGAGTGATAGAGCAGCTGGGTAAGCATCTGGCAGCCAGCCATGGTCAACCTACTCCACTGAGAAACAACAGAACAGGCTTTGTCTTTTTCTTTTTGTGACAGAATACGCTGTACTTGCCTGTCTGTCTGTCCTAGTAGAAGTGTCCAGACTAACAGTCAGACGCTCAGCTTATGGCGTAAGTTGCCTTCCATCACTCTTATCTTTCAGCACACTCTGTTCATCAATTAAAAAAAATACAATGCAAACTCTCAGGTGACAGTATTCCCACATCTAAGGTTTTGAAATCTAAGAAATGAAACATTTTGTCTCAGTTTTTATATGACGTCTGTCATTGTTCTGCTGAAGTATGGACATAAGTATGAAACACAGAGTACAGATGCATCAACCTCACTTTCTTGTTTGCAATCAAGAAATATATTCGTTCACAAAAAGATTTGTCCAACACAGCAAATTTACCAGAACAGTTGTTCTGGTATAATACAATACCCCTTTGGAAAGCTTGCTTTGGAATAAAGGCATCTTTTCCTCTTCTGAAGCAACTTTCTTCACTTCTGAAATACCTGTGCTCACAAGAGTAATTTATACTGAAATGACTGCTACAGAATAAATTACTTGAAATTTCTATATTTTTACTTCTGGAGTGGCAAAAAAGCATGAAAGGAGCAAGATTACTCTTTCAAAACTAAATGACAAACTCAAGACCCTTCAAAAAATGAAACAGCTGGCTACTTTTTTTTCTACCTTTCATTTTGTTGTATTTCAAACTGTTAGAACATTACATCTGTCTTTCAAATTTAGTAGATTAAGTTCATCCCATGACCACCTAAACACTACCTACCAGTATGAAATAAAGATCAGCAAAGTGGTGAGAAAAACAACCACCAGCACCAGGGCAAGAGGATGTTACTGTAAGAATCTGGGTGGAGGAGATCAGTGGGGAAGGGGCCCTTTTTGCAGCAACTATTTGTGAGATCATCGCAGCTTGAAGATGCAAGGAGTTGCACACTTAAATTTATCCGAATATTTTAAGCACTTCACTGTGAAATGAAAGATGTACCAGAGCCTAAGGGGATTATAAGGAACAATGGTTACTATGGGAGGGGAAAAAAATGATTTCTTGACTGTGAAATTTATTTTATGGAGGAGTTTGTACTCTACTTTTGAGGTCCCTAAGCACTAGTCAATCCCCTATTTTAAAAATTCTACAGAAAGAGAGCAAAGAAATAGTAGAAAACAAAGTAACTGGGGAAAAAAAGTAATTCTGACTAACAAGCACTCTTTATCACCAGCCCATTTCATGTACACTGCCTCTGTGAATTTTCTGTTAGGGGGAAACACCACTGTTCCTTGCACACACACAACAAAACCAAAACAAACAGAATAACAAACAAAACAACACAAAAAATAAATGAAAAGAAAACTTAATAATACATCTAGAATTCCTGGTAAAATCAGTAGGGATGCATAAACATCACATCCTCAATTCAAATGTAACACACATAGTTTTCTGGCAGAATTCCTGCTAAGCTCCTCCAGACATTCAGCGCGCACGCACAGGCAAACAGTATAGAATTTTTGAATCAGTAAGTCATTTGAAGGAATCTCCAGAAGTGTGCCGAGGCATGCTTCTGGTGCTGTGCCAAATTATGTGCTTCTGTTTGTGGCTTTCAAATATGGATTAGACAGATGCACGAGCATGTACTATTTGGCAAGTAGTAACAATAGCCTACTCTGAATTTAGCAATTCAAGCTTTACTTAAGTTTTACTAGGTGAAACAAAAAAATTAATGACATATTGTTTGGGCTCTGTCTTCATATTCTTCTGTCATCTTCCTGCTCACTTGTCAAAGACAAGAAGCCCCTGTAATTCCAGAATGTCCCCTTTAGATAATTCTACTGCAGGAATTTCAAACAGAAGGTTCAAATATCAAGTGCATTTAAAATGGAGCTTGCATTTGTACTTGCTATTATCCTAAGACACCTCAAAAATTCTGAAAGTCTCACTGTGAAAATCGCTAATACTCCAATTTCTGGCCAGAGATGCATTTGGAAATGAAAGGCAAAATTATTTGGAATGTCAAAGTCTTGTGCCTGGACCATGCCATAGGTAAACACAGAATTTACATAATATATACCATGGGTTCACAGGCTCAGTATTACCAACACCCACAGAGCTCTTCCTCCTCTTACTTACCTCCACGGGGTTGAATGACATTCACTGACATACAAACTCTACCCTTCAGAGTTTTAAACACAAGAATTTAAAACAAAGTGTTATTCTAGATTCTGCAATCATTACAAAGTTCCGCGAATAACAGATTTTAATCTTCACTTTAGTCTGAATTTACCAGGAATATAAACACAAGTGCCATCACCTTCTATAAATCACATATTTAATATCATGCAAGGTCAATCCATTTACAGTCTGTCACTTTCCCCAGTTTATAGGTAAGAATAATAGTTGAGTTACACATGGAAAAATGCACAGAAACCAGGAAAATTTAGAAAAAAGATAGAAAGGATTAGATACTGACAGTGGCTCATTGTTGAGTCCCATGTGTGAAAGCTACAGAAAGATTAGTTTATACAGCTGCTGTTATTTGTCAAAACATTGCTAACAAGGTACATATGTTAAATCTGAGCATCTCCTTTCAGTCACTAAAAATGAATGACCACACTGAATTCTATGACAAATATTAATTGAGAAAAATCACTGTTGTTTTCTGGAAAACTCGGATATATCAGATTATTCCTATTTTTACTATGACCACAAGCATTTTTCAAACCATTTTCCATCAAATGAAAGCAGAATGTTTGGCAAGTACAGAGGTAGAAACAGAAGGAAACTGAAGGTTAAATCACCTCTGTATCTCTAAATGTAAGTTTTCAAGGACTGTTTTGTAACAACAACCAAAAAAAAGTAATGTTTCAGTCATTGCCAGTAGAAACCAAGACCTTTTAAATCAAAAGCATCCATAACTCAATAAAAAAACAAATACTGTGTTCTGAAAATAATGGAAACATAGGTTTATTCTTCTCTTTTACAAATTCCCCCCAAAATCAGGGGGACTACAGATTGAATTCAACGAGGAAGCTCTACAACTAGGAAATAAAGAAAACGAAGCAGTCTAAAGCAAGCCTATCCCTCTGTTCCTCCATGCGAACTGCAAATGGGCAACCAAGTCTTGCAAGAAGGGAAGATAATTAGCTGGAGCCACCCCTGATGCTGCTGTGCTAGGTCATGTTACAAGGGTGGGCTACATTGCTAAGTGGCAGCTGAGTACTTCAAAGGGAGCATGCTAGAAGACACAAGCTGCATCTGAAGAGCAACACCACCACCCTTCCCTGACAAATGGCCTGCCTCATCCCTGTCACTTGAGCTGGAAAGGAACTATTTGAGAGGTCAGTGTTGACCACTCCCCTGTTCGCATTGCTATTACAAATACGGGTGTATTTACACCGTATTTTGTAGGCAGCTGTACGCAAGCCTTGACTGTGACACGAGCCAGCTGGGGAGAACTGAGTGCCGTGTAGTGGCTACAACGTGCTTAGCTGCTCAGAGCATAGAGAAAGTTTGCTTACAAAACACCATATAAATATGCCCTAATCTTACTTAAATGTTCTTAACATAACATAAAATGTCTAATCCACTTTAGCACAAAGCACTTCCTTGGAAGCTGAGCTCAGACTTCTTGGTGTAAGAAGTAGGTTGTGACAAAAATGCCCAGCTCAGCACACTTCACAGCAGTGCCAAAAAGCATTGTTAAAATGTAATCATGCTTTACCTTCTAAAACTGGACACCAGTAAGGTACTAACGCAACAATACTATTTTTTTAATGTATAATACTAATGCAAAAAGGAGTCTGGTGGAGTCTCAAAGAATGAAAGGAAGCATACTGATAAAAGTGAGCAGGAAACCAGCCGTAACTTTCAATAGTTGAGAATGTAGTAATACGGCCCATTTGAATGGGCACAGGGACTAGACACTGGATGCTTAGAGCTTCCTTTACAATTTGCCATTGACTTTTTGTTTGGCCTAAGGAAATTGCTTAATAACTGAACTGAAGAAACTTTGTTATATTCCACAGACCTCCTGCTGTCTGTCATACACACTTAGACCTTCCAGTAGCTTCAATAGACTTAGACCTGTCTCTTCCATGTCTGCACAACTCTCCCATGTTTGGCTAAACTTTTTTCATAATAAAAATTACAAAAGATCTTCTTCTTTTCACTTCTCGGGGGGCGGGAGGTGGGTTTCAGGAAATTGAATATTTTTTGTGTTGAATTCAAGTCTCAGTAAGAAAATAATATTTAAATAATTGCATGATTATGGCAATGAAAAAGAAAAAAAACATGAACCGCAACAAATAAGCTATATTCTACATGCTCAAAGAACATTCAAATTTAACTGCTAAATAAAGAAAAATAATTATACCTGTAAATGCATCTGTGCATTTGAATCCCTAAATGTTATAGCTTCCATTGTTACAGAAAACCTGTTGTATATTAATCTCAGTTATACTAACTTCAACCTTACAGGCAGCTGCCTTATGTAAATACATTTAACAAACGTTAGCAAGTAAGCCAGGTAGAGAACAGCTTCTGTGACACTTCACTGTTGATCTCTGACATACATGCTGTAACCTTGCTTACATACTTGCACCACTAGTGGTAAAAACTGCACTGGTTCCACACAGCATGAATGCCAGGTTACTGTAGAAAGCTATTACCTATAATTTACAATTCTGCTGAGTCAGACGGAAGAAGTGGTAAAAAAATACAAGAAGAAGAAAGTCACAAAACGGAGATCTTAAGTGTTCTTTATGTGGTCAAATAAACATAACAGACAGTGGTAAAACCCCCAAAACCAAATTTAAGTTACAATTATTATGAAACCAAAAGAATGTATAGCAATGATTTTACCCTGTAATTCTTACTGGATGTACTGCATCAATGGGATACTTAAACTTCACTTTCCTAGCTTGCTGCTAAGCTAGGAACACAGATGTAATTATAGTTGTCGGCTTCTAACTTTCTCTGTAAACCATGAAGAGATAAATTGCTATTAATGAACATACATGCTACAAATAATTGTGTTTTGACCACAGAGGTAAAGGATACCAAAAAAAAAAAAAATCTAAAACACCTAAAGGAAAGCCAAACACAGCAATAATACACATCACACCAGAAAGAACATCAAGTTCACTTCTGCCTTACGATAATTTGGTGCAGACCAAAAGTTCATTTCCTTCACATGAACATACGCATTCAAATTATAAATCAGAGGCTTCTTAAAAATCTGGACTTGCTTAGGTGCCTCAGATTTCTCACTATTCAACAAATGTGTGACAACACTACCTGCCATGCATGTTCAAATATTTACTTTTTGTAGCAAAAAGTGTCTTCAGCACATAAAGGCTGTAAGACATTTTTGTTTTGATACCGTTATCTGGATTAAAGCTGTGCCAGAGTCATACTTCTGTGGTTTCCAAGAAGAACCTCTTAAGTGTTCTGATAGAAATATACTCTTGAATTGTGTAATTTTTTTCACTTCTATGGAGAGTTTGAACAGCCTCCAAAAGAACTGCACACACTACCCAAACACTTTTTGTCAATGAACACTTACTAATTAACAATCTTCACCATTTCTTACAAGCCACCATGTGCTTTGTAATTAAATATTTAATTTAAAGGCTATTAAAAACCACTGTTCAATATGATTCCATGGACAGACAGCATATGACTTAAATGGGTAATCTGTACACTACAGAGTGAAAAACACTTTCAGATATTTTTGCTTCTGTAGCCTATGCACTTGGCATGTTGACAGTCAAAACCAAAACCTCATAGTTGTTTCTGAAGAGTTTTTAAATTCAAAATTGGAGAAAAAAATATTGTCATTATTTTTACATTACAGATTTATTACAAAAATTAAAATGTATTATTGATGTGAAGATAATTTATAGCAACAAGTGCTGCGGTCCTAGAATTTCTTTGGATCAGACACTAGTACAAATTATCCTATTTGCATTAATGGCAATTATAGCATCACAAGAACAAGCACCATCTACTGTATTCTCAAAGAGGACCGTGCATTCCCAGCACAACTCAGTAGTGTGAAGTCAACCTTTAAGTTTATGCGTATGTTTTAGTTTGTTCCTTTTCTTTCAAACAAGTAAAATTTAATCAAAAACTATGTCAATTGTCTCTTAGTAAACCTGAAAGCATAACTATGTTTACCAACAATGTCTCCTGCTCTCTGATTTGGTGTATTAAGCTTTTATAACAACTGTAAAGATTAAGAAATTCAAGTGTTCACTACGATTAACAGAAATCTGTTTTTCTAAAATAAAACCTTAGCTCTTACCAGGGTTTTCTCTATTGACAGGTATTTTGACAGCCATCACGGGTAAAAGTTAAAAGTCCAAGCATTTACAAGCATGAGAGCAGTATTTCTCCAATTTTAGTGCCAGAGCTAAGACACACAAAAGCAACAGTTGTTGTAAACAATATGATGTAAAACATCATGTTCTATCTTTTCATGCTTCTGAAAAAATATATTTTTATTCATCCCAAAAGATCTCTAGGATGTCTGTTCAGAATACATTATCAATCACAAACGAATGTACCTAATCAGTTTAATGGTTTGATTTATCTACCAATAAGAAATTGCTGAAAATCACACCCTGCAGGTTGGGGTGCAATCATAGTATGACGAGTATTGCTTTAGCACAGAGACTCCACACCAAGTGTTTGAAATACCAGTATACAGGGCAATCTCAACAGGGATGAAGATCCTGCTGTGCTTGGTGCTGAACTGGGGCGCAGGAGGACAGTGATTTCAAAAACCTGCAGTCCTTCTCCTCTCAGACACCAAGTTTCAAATGGGTGTAAAAGCATTTCAGTAAGCAGCAAGATAAAGAGGCATGTTTATGTAACTAACTGTTGTTCCGCTTAGGTAGTCAGGAGACAGCATGTAAATTTAAGAGGGAAATAATGCAAAACTTTTTGCATTCCAAAGGCATTCACCTTCAGCAAGAGGTCCATAACACAGCAGAATGGCAAGACATCCTGTTTTCTTCATGACTTCAAGAGGTACCTTGGTTCCAATAAAGAAGATCATTACTTCTCCTGAGGTACAAGATTGCAATATAGAAAACCATGGAGAATGTGACAAGGAATCACTTGTTGCAAGTTGTCTTCTGGAAAAAAAAAATTAACTATTCTTCAAAACCAATTAGTTTCCTTCTTGTTTAGAATTAGTTTCACCTTCTTCCCATGCTGCCACAACCTGCTATAATGTTATATTTGCAAATCCTGGCAAGGATTGTTCTAAGATACCAAGAAAAAATCCCCAAACCAAAACAACAAAAAAAGTCCAATAATACTTAAAAGATCTACAAATGTTTGTTGCAATATTCGGATTTAGCCTAACACAAATGAAAGATAAACTCAGATCCTAAAGAACTGACGGTATTCCTTAGGGGCTGAGGTAGGGGAGGGGAGTGAAACAGTGACCGCAATTCCATTTGAGCAAACTGACCTTATACATTTGCTATTTTGAGAATACTTTTCTGTGCAGTTCCAAAAAAACCAAAAAATCTGGTGACTAAGTTAATTAATTGCTCCTAGCAAATGAAGATGACAATATCTCAATACAGAAAATTCACACAAGGGTTCACTTGTTTTTTTCTTTTCTATATAAGTAAACTTTAGAGAAATTTTGCATGTCTTTCTTTCCCATATCTTTCATATTAATGTCTAAGAAAATAAATGAGTAATTTGTTTTGCTTTCAGTTCCAAGACCTATTCCTTGGAGGTTTACGTTTTGTGATTTCAGTTGATAATCCTTCCCATTATGCTTTTTTAAGCATAGGATAGTTGATTTAATTTGCACATTTAGCATAGGTCTGATCTTTCATAGAGCTCAATATAAAATCTAGAAAATACACACTAAAAAGTATTGTCCACTTCACAAAAGCAACTACTTCTGAGCAAAGTGGAACAGTTACGATCTCATACAATTCCCAAAGTCTTCACTCCTTAAAACATAAAGGAAAATGTGGACCTGTGATAGGGAAGGAGGAACTGAGGTAACTACGGTGTGGAGATACGGGTGACATAGAAAGCATTTTTTTTCCCCTAATGAAAAGTCTGCTTAATTATGAATCTTTCACGTTTCAGGAAATTTGAGTCGTAACAACCAGAAAAGATAGTGAGAAGAAAAGATGCTGTAAAGTTACAGCTCATGAATAAAAGCACCATCTTTGAGCATGTTACATCCTCAAGCTGAGCTGCACACAGACCTCATTTATATTCTAACTTTTGCATATAGGTCAAGACAAGTCTTGTCTAGTAGGCTTTGAATATTACTTTACTAATTTCAGGGAGGTGAAAGGGTAATCATCTGAAACATTCAAAATTATCAGAAAATGTTTCAAGAATATACTAGAGTCTAGAGGAACACCACACCTTTGTCCACCAACTCTGCAGCTTCTGACAGCAAGCTAGCACTGTCAGCATATTTGACTCTTTTTTTCTATTGGTCTGATGACATGAGTAACAAGGGCCATTATAAGGCTCATGGAAATCCCAGGTCACTGTCCTTATCATGTGCAGATTGACTGTAAGTTTTAAGGGAATACAAAACATGGGGAAGATGCTAGACTTATTGTGCGCACATTGATGTAGACTCCCATCACTTTTGGACTTCAGGGAGGTCTTGCCCACCACCACCATAAATATCCCAACTCTGCTTCAAAGCTCCTTCTCTTATGTGTTCTACAGCTGTTCTATAATAATATCTGTGCTGCAAGGGACAGTGAATAACACAGCATTTCTATCTTCAGCTGCAGAGCCCAAGGCATGCAGCAAACACACATGAAATCTCTAGGATATATGTCAAATGAGCCCAGCACTACAACTCCACACACTCCTGTGTGTTATGAAACCAGGCCTACAGGAACTGGGAGTCAACCAAGGTAAGGCAGCAGCCTATTGTACCTCCCACACCAGACCTCCAAGTAGAAATCACTAAAGATATGCAACTCCAGCTGCAGCAAGTGCTACCAGCTATGTGTTCTCTGTTCTTAGAGGACAGCAGAGGAAGTGGACTCTACTCTTCCCAACATGAACACCATCTGCTTTTGCTCAGATTTCTTTCATCTTTGCAGCCTTACAAATTGACCATCCACTGTTCCGCAGTGAATGCCAAGCGAACTCTTTGAATGTACTACTTTAGTTAATCAGCCAGAGCCAAAACTTAGCATGGACTTGAACTGCAAGGCCCAAAATACATTAAAATTTTATTGAAGACATTGTTTTCTCAGTTTCCAGAAACTTCAAAAGCAATGACCCTCATTAATCTACGTGCCAGAGGCCTCTTTCATTATCTAACAATATCTCAATATCTGTGGTCTGGCACACAAACTTTATACAACACAGGTGAAGAATAGCAGTAACAGCATGCAGTGTTTTCTCTCAAGTAAATAAAAATATGCATGAAGGAAACACAGAGACACCCTATATATAGATAGTTGGTTTTGGTAATAATCCACTTTACTGCAACAGACAACAGTGCTACTTTTTTCCTGTTTTCTTTTAACCCAGATAAAATGTTTCCTCAGAGTTTTCCTTAACAGTCATGAGATTATCACAGTTGGTGCAACAGATGTTGGTCTCTAGGAAGAATGGCCTGATCCTGTAAAACCTGTTTTCTCATGTGCAGACCCTTTGAAATCAGTGGGATTTATGTAAAAAGGGATTTGCAGGATTAGATCTACAGACTAGAGAGTCTGCAATACTTTATTCATATGTGTTCTAGTTTTGTTGCCTGGGAACCCAGTACACCAGAATAGCTCCCAAACAGGCCAAGCATCCTGTACAGAAGCAGTGAGAATCACTGTCCTTGTAACATGAATTGAGCATTAGGACTTTTTGTAAAACAATCTGTCCTGAGTCAAATGACGGTCAAAGAGACCAGACCTGATCCGTATTAATGTACAAAGTACAAGGAGAATGTCCCTTGCATTTACAGAAGTGGAAAAGGAAGGAAAAGAATTAAGATTCTTTTCTCCTTTTATTTTTTATAAATGGAACATAACATTGGATATGCATATTTTCCTCTCCCAACATCAAAACCTGGAGCTGCAAATATTTTGTATACAGTAACTTTGGGTTACCATGGAAACATAAGAAAGAGAATACTATTCAGAAGTCAAGAACACTGTTCAGAGAATAATACTCAGACCTGCCTAGCACGGGAGTTTCAAAATCGGTGCCACTGGCAATGGAGATGCTGTCCTCCACTGCCCCCTCCTCCCACACACTCTTGGGCACTCTCCACTGCACCCCCCACCCACTCTTCCCTGGCCCCACATGCATGTCTTCTCTCACTTCACCCACTCCTCGCACCCCCTCAGCTTCTGACAGAAGCTCGGTTACAGCTATAGTTCCCATTAGCAAGGAAGCACACACAGACCATGGCTACCAAGCAGCCAAACTGTGACAGAGTTCAAGTAGCTGATGAGTGGTAACTGCCTCTGTGGAGACACTCACTCTGGGAAGCTGGGAAATGCTGGCACATTTCCTCAATACCTGTTATGTCCAGCAATGCAGTCACTCTGCCACTCCAGAGTGTGCCAGCCAGGCAATGGGAAATAAGTCTGCATGGCACTAGTGAGGCCACACCTCAGTACTCAGTACAGTTTTGGGTCCCTTGCTACGAGAAGCACATTGAGGTGCTGGAGAGTGTCCAAAGCAGGGCAATGAAGCTGTTGAAGGATATATAGAGTAAGTCCTGCAAGAAGTAGCTGAGGGAACTGGGTTTGTTTAGCCTGGAGAAAAGGAGGCTCAGGGAGACCTTACCTCTCTCCACAACTACATGAAAGGAGGTTGTCGTGAGGTTGGTGTCGTTGGAGCTAAACTCTTCTCCCACTCAGCAAGTGATAGGACAAGAAGAAACAGCCTCAAGCTGTGCCAGGGGAGGTTTAGGTTGGATATTAGATAAAAATTCTTCACCTAAAGGGTTGTAAAGCATTGGACCAGGCTTTCCAGAGAAGTGGTGGAGTCACCATCTCTGAAGGTATTTAAAAGACATGTAGACATGGCGCTTAGAGACATAGTTTACTGGTGGACTTGGCAATGTTAGGTTTACAGTTGGACTTCATGATCTTAAGAGTCTTTTCCATCCTAAATGATTCTGTGATCCTATGTGTGCCACTTTAATAGGTCATGTGCTAGTAGTGATACAGGAACCAGCCTTGAGAACCAAAGGCATCCCCGTCAATTATGGACATAAATAAAAATAACCAGGATGTGTGCAAACACCATTCACTCAAACTGGAAACTACTTACCAACCACCACATCAATGGACATAGTCAGACTCATATGCATATATTACTGTTATTATAAAATAAATCACACATATGACTAATAGAAGTTCAAATGAGCCTGCTATGGTTACCACAAAGGGCATATTTTTCCAGTGCAGACCCACATCACCCTGTGGAGAACCCACAGGAGCAGTGGACATGAAAACACATGAAGATGCCATTTGAATGCAGTTTTGCTGCTTTAAGGACCCATGTGAGCTTGCTCAGGTCTCACCATGATATCTTTATGTATCACTGTGTATGTATCACCATGTAGGCAAACTTCAGCAGAATCAAATTTAAAAATTTTAGAGTTTTTTTGCAACTTATATGCAATGTGTAGATTAATCATTAAATTGTGTTCTATGAGTTTTGACACCTGTTATCAGGGCCTTACAATGAAAGCCGGGGACTAACTACATGTATGTGTCACAATAAATCTGTCACTAATCACTGCTTCCCAAAACACAACCTGGAACGTTACTATTCAGTGATCAAATCTACACGGTCTAATATTGTTGCTTTATAGCATCTCTTCTTAACTACACCTGTTGAATTCAGACACAGAGTTCCTATCAGTGGCAAGAGAACGTGTCATGAAGACAGGGAAGACAAAATATCTTGTTATACCATAATACAGAATTTAAGAACAAGCCTATGTATAGCCCTCTCAGTAGGTTCCTCACCAGATGGAATAGGGAGTTCTGTGTTAGCACTCATCCTACTGTGAAACATGTCAGCAAGCCCAAGTTACCATTAATATGGCTTGAATTCTGACAAGGTCAAACTGGCTGGACTATATTTAAAAACACTTTTATCTTACTGCAATGGGATAATGTTTTGTAAGACTATATACCTCAGGAACATAAGACTCTTCTGCTGGTTTAACCTAGGCTCAGAAGCTAACGCTCTGCACCATGCTTCAAGTTAATTACTGCTGA
>NW_010431958.1:54789-63390 GCF_000710305.1 Buceros rhinoceros silvestris
TGCTGAACCACGCAGGAGAACCGCACAGGACTCCAGCACAGCACCAAGAGAATTAGTATGCCCTTCTGATCAAAGAAAACTAAGCAGGCTATGTCCAGGAAAGCAATTACAAATCTGCAGAAGTCTGAGAGAAAGTTCGAGTGATTTTATTTGCTCATTATTTGTGAAGTCAAAGCTCAGAAAAGAAGCAAATTTAACTACTGCATTAACATCATCGGACCCTGACATTACAAATGACATAAGAGATCACCTGAACCACCTCTCTGCTGGTCAACTTGATCAAGTTTAGGTGTGTCATTTTGGTAGATGCTTTCTAAACATACCCTTGATAAAAATAACACATTCTCCTCTTCCAGTCTATGCTGCCATCATTAAAAAGTAACTTTTTTTTTTTTTTTAAACACAGTCTTTCCTGATGAAATGTTAGGCCTTTACTTCTTGTCCTACCTACATGGAAGGCTAATCAGAAATCTAGGAAGTTTCTGGCTACCTCCAAATAATTCACACTATTTTTCAGGTACATAAAACCAGACAGCATTGAACACCATTACACCGTAAGTCCTTTCAGATGGACAAATTACTGGTGTGTGAGTTCTAGCAATTGCTGCAACTTCATTCTAGGTCTTGGTTCACACCAGTGAATAATGATCAATAACATTATTTGACTCTGCAATGATCCTAGTCCTAAACCTGAAGTAAGTCGTTGATCACACATGCTTTACATCACACAAATGTTGGAGGACAAACAACAGATTAATTGCTGGCCCTAATGCTGTGTTTTTGAGTGCTAAGAAGTAATTCCAAATGTTCCAAAAAGGATTAATGCACTATAACAAGTCTATTTAATTACTGAAAGACCAGTGATCCTCATTTTACTATAAGCAGCTTTCCCTTTATTTGGAATCTGTAAATAGAACAGAAATCATTACAAGACAACTATAACTCTTGTCCCAGAATATTCAAGTTATAGGAGCAATATAGTGAAAAAAATCCTTGAAAAGCTAGGGTGGACTATATATGGACACTGCATTTGTGCATGGCAATGCAAGATTAGGCACGTGTTTTAAAATATACCAGCACACCTTGTTACAGTTAAAATGTAGAAACAATTCTTACGCTCTATATAACAATGCAGTATCTGTTTCCTTAACTAAAGGCAACAATTTAGACAGTTACAATTAATTACATAGAACTTAAAAAAAAAATTCCTTCAGGTTTAATAAACCCAAAGATGCCCATGACTCCTAAAATGCAAGCCTTTACAGATGACTGAACTGCAGGCAGTGAACTCACCTATGAAAGTATACATGGTAAAAATCACAACTTGATATAGATTAAATTATTTGTCTGAATCTAGACAGACCAAGCAAATTCCAATTCTCCTTTCTGCACAAGGTGGTTATTCTTTAACTGGAAGATAAACAATAGCATAATTTTTGATGTTAACCCTCGTTAACTGCACTGTTTCAGCATGACCTGGGGAAAGTGTATGGACAGACATAATTTTTAGAAATTAATGTCACTTCCCACTCTGAGAAGTAGACACAGTTTTTGTAGGTGTTGATGTTATAGCTGCCTCATTACCAACCCTGAAATATCATCATAAGGGAAGGAATGAGGAAAACGATGACTTAAGGAGTAAAAGTAGATGGTACACTGGGTCCAAAAAACACAAGTTACTAGAGAAGTATTTCAGCAGGGGCTTCTGTCAAAGACAGGCCCTCCAAGACAAGATCCTGGACTAACCCCTTACAAAACCAATAGTCTCCCCCTCTGCTGCCCATAAACCAGACCTGCCCAGGTCTGGGATATGAAAGAGAATGACCAGCATATTCCAGACACAAGTACGCTGTTACATTAGCTTGGGTTTTCATCTCACATATCAGCACAAACTCACAACCATCCATCCTCCTCCCATGATGGTGTGCTCTGGTCTGAGCTAGGGGTCCACTTGGCCGAAAAGCCTGGGCTAAGAGTGGAGAGAGGGATGGGGAACCAGCCTGAAGCTCAAAGGCCACCCCTGTATGCACTGCAGATGACTCCTCCATGGTGGGCCAGCTGGATGAACTGCTCATAACTGCCCATGATGATTGTTTCTTTCATCTTTCTATTACTTCCCTTCAATGTCACACAGCATGAAAACTCAGACAGCTCTCTAAGCACATCAAAACCCTTGCATGGTGGTCCCATCCTCAAGGGCCAGCCCTGCACAGGATTCCTGCAGACTGAAGCACTGGTGACCCAAGGAGTGCTCCCACCACAAAGCCAGTCTCCTGTGGCAGATCGACTCCACTGCGCAGTTTCTCTCCGACGCCCTCTCCCACGAAGCAGTACAACCGCAGGGCTTGCGATGAAGGAATGCTTTGTGCTGGCCTTCCCTGCTTGGGCAAGTTTCTTCTGTCTGGGCATGAGAAAGCTGGGTAAGACATTTCTTTACAACACAGAGCCCACTTGAGGGCTGGGAACCAGCACACAGATTTTGCTTGCAGTGAAACACAGGAATGGTTGTAACTTTTCAGCCAGTACATAGCTCTGCATATCGCAACCCTCAACGAGGCAGCACTAAAGAAGCGGTGCTTTCTCTCCCTGGGACTAGACACACAGGAAGAGTAATTAACCTGCCTGTGGTCACCTGAGTAGCTGCGGCAGGACTGGGGACCCGGACAAGGATTTTGAAGTCCTTGCATCTAAACTTGAGTCATACTTTACATTACCATCACAATGATACCGTTCCAGCCCCCTGCGTCAGCATTCCCACCCTCTTCCTTCAGAGGAACTGTAGAACCGCAATTCAAAATCACTCCCAGATTGTGGAGTTTCACACTGAAAGAAAAGGTTTGGTCATTTACAAGTGCACAGGAATGCAGTATGTACACATACAATCTGATTTTTTTCTTTAGAAAAAAGAAAAAAGTAATGAGTTGACAGAGAAATCAGGTGGACTGCAGAAATATAAACCTGATCATATACTGCAAAAGCCAGTGCATATCGCTGTGAAAGAAAACATGTTTTAAATTAAGTCAATTTGATTGAATAAATCTACTCACGAGCAAAGTTTTCAGGATAAGGCCTTAAATTAAGAACTTACCAATTATTTGATGACCACTGGATTACAAATTTACTTGGTCTATAATGTATGAGTACTAGCATATGAGCTTTCTTAACCCTGCAAGGCTATATCATGCTATCAGTTTTTCCACAGATTCAGTCCCTGATTTCAAATGGCACTGCTTCCTAAAACCACACCATAATACAGCAGATGATTAGACCTAATACCCATCTCAAAAAACTAAGCTAGCCTAACAGTTAAATTGTAGGTAATTACGGGAAGCACAATAAAGAAGCAGATAGTAGCATCAGCTACATTGATGGGCAGCCTGTTGGGATATGGGGCCAATGACTCTCCAACTCACTGAGAGTAATTCCTAAGATCAGTAGTTCCCCCAGAAACAAAGCATTTCACCAAAAAAAAAAAAAAAAAGGATAAAGTAAAAAGAAAAAAAGAAGCAGAAAACAAAGATTGTTCTTTCTCCCTTTTTGATAAGATTAGATACTGCACCAAGCACAGCATGCGAAGTCCTTTGCTTTAGAGACTACAGCTACTCTTGAATACAACCTGGATCTTTAAGAAAACAATGGTTTGGTACTAGAGAAATCAAAAAGCCGCTTACAACTTACTGACAAGAAATGCTCCTCCATTTCATGTCAAGAAATCATTTTGATCACTTTTTTTTATCCTAAAAATCAAAGTGGTGCACATACACATTACATTTGCATCACAAAACATTTTCAAAGCAGAACCGACTTCCCAGCACATCCCCCTCGAACAACGCTCACAGTGACATGGGACTAAGCCTGCTGGTGTTTGCCATTGAAAAACATAGCAAACTCATGCACCCTAACAGAAGGGAAATGTACTGCAGACTGAGAGAGGATGGAGTTTCCCTCCAGCCCCTAGAAATCCTCCCACCACCTCTGTGACTACGTGGGGCTGTCAGTTTGTCCTCTATGCTGTCAGCAGACAAAAGGTGGTGACATCAGAAGCACATCCAAGGTAGGACATGGCTGCTCTGGAGGGACACTGCAAACCCACTGGGGTGTAAATTCAGGGTTGAGGTCTTCTCATCAGTGATTACCATAAAGAACCGAAGGAAATGGCGAGGCTGCTGAACAACGCAGAGGTCAAGCAGTTCGCAGCCATTTCATGACCCAGACAAGTCAAGGTCAAGAGATTCAGGTAGCAACTTGGCCTGGGCATGAGTTACAGCACAAATTAATTGTTTTAACAAACCGGCTTTGGTCAATTAAACCTAACAAGACATGTTGCATCACGTAGCAGGGTTCTTGACACTAAGGCCAGGAGCTGAGGCCAGGCTCGTAAAACATGTCTTTTAACATGGCATAACAAATTTAAGGTAATCTGTCCAGAAAGTGCAGATGTCAGAATAATAAAATAGAAGTTGTCTTGACTAGGAGATGCTTTCACACTTTCAAATCAGGGACACTGGAGTGTAGTCATCCTTTTAAGATGTCTGGCATAATTTTCAATGGCATTAATCATGCAATGGAAAACTGATGCTGCAGTAAATATACTTCCTATCTTTCAGCCACAAGGCACTTCTGTAATGACCTTCTAAGTATCTCCAGCATTTCCTTGTTAGCTCTCTCATCAAAAAAGGCTGGAAATGGTTTGGCATTTCAGGCCAATGTAATTCACAAGCAAAAAATATATTCTCTGTAAATATTTTCATTATATTTGATTTCTAAAGACATGGAGCTCATAATTATGGATTCTAATGTGTGCATATTTCTTTGTTTCTATTTTAAAGAAAAAATGTATAAATCTTACCACTTCTTCTCAGAGGATAATTTGTGAAGAATATGACAAGATAACTGACTAAAAATTAAAATACATTCCTAGATTTAAGACAAATAGGCCATACTTAATCTTTCATTTGTTTAAATTCATCCTTTACGAAAATTACACAGAGTAATTCAGGTTGATGTAGGTTGATATAGGTTGAAGATAGGGAAGACAAATATATAAAAAATATGTTCAAGACCTAAATGTTTAAAATTCTTAGTTGTCAAATAATTTCAAATAATATATAATATACTTACTTTTGCACAGCCTTTGTATCGAACCAATGTCAGAAAACTTAATCTTATTTCCTAGTTTCTCAATGGACATAGTGAGTTTCTCAGAGTTCACTAACCATTCATTTCTGCATTTGGCTTTCCCGTTCACTCTCTAAGGAAGAAAAGGGGATCTGTTTTGTTCAATTTCCATGTGTATTTTTTCAGGGGAGAAGTAATTAAAAGCCCACTTAAAGCCACAGAGATTCATTTAGCGAAGCTGCCTTTATGGAAGGGCACTGCAAAAGAGACATTTCCCTTCTGGTCTAGAGATACGAGGTTACTGAAGTATGAGGTTTCTCTGACAGAAAAGAACATTTAATGGGCTTCAGCTAAGCTTTTGCACCATGCTTTCCCCAGTGCTGTACCACTGCAATTTCTACTTATTCCAATTCTATTTCTTAGTGTAAAAAATTAGTTTAAACATTCCCCAGTACCATAAGTTGTTAGGAGGAAACTAATGTTGAAATGACTCCTATGTCTCTACTATTTTAAGTCACCTTTTTGACTTGAGGAGGGGCATGGGAGCAAGAGGGATGTAACACACAGGAGTTATGGGCATGGAGGCATAATGTCTGGTCCTCCTGGCTGGCTAAAGGCATTCAAAATGTTATTATTGATAAACATACTTTAGACTACCAGCCCTTCCTCAGACAGAATCACCCACCTTCCACAAAGGCCCATCTCACACTGACTTAAAAGAAGTTAGAACACAAGTCCCTTGCCAATGATGAAGTTCCTACGAAATGGCTAAATAAATATATTTATTTAGAATAAAAAAGCACAAATATCTCAGAAAAGGAAAGAACGTCTCTGAAAGGAGAATCTGGCAGGAAGAGAATGTAAGAAGGTAACCTTTTTGTAAGCAGAAAGGTGGGGGGGGAATACCAGCAGCTGTGCTAGAAGAACGCTCCCAACTTTACACAGAACTCGCTGCTCCAAGACAGTACAATATACACACATGAATAACTCTCTTCTCTTTTGGACAAAGCTAATAATCTAAGATTTACTTCCCCTTTACCAGCTTCTGAGTCCTTCAAACATCTTCTATTCCAGGCTTCACTGAGCAAGGTTTTCAGAAATTGCTTGTGGGAGCTCCACCAGAGTTAAAAAAATAAAATAAAATAAAATAGGAGTGGCAGAGTAAAATCAAGAAACCTCCCTATAATGAATGACATCTTGTTTGACATCTGTCAAACAAATCGGCTAATCACACAGATCCTCCCCCTTTTTCACATTCACTTAGCATCTGGAAAGTGTCTCCAAATAAGGGATTTCTTCTCTACCCCACAATGGAAGGAGCAAACCTATTCTGTTAAGTTAGCCATTTAACTCGATCTCGAAAGCATGCTAACTCAAGTGACAACAGCAAAGCCACCTTGCTGTTGAGATGCTTTAGAAAGTCTTTTGAACAGTAATTGTGCTTGGCACTGTGGCGTGCTGCTCCAAGGACCAGAGCTTTGGAGGGCCACTTTACTACACTAGCAGCAAAGAGGAGGAGGAGGAAAAGCAGAGTAGAAAAGTAAGCTAGAAAAAGAAGTGGACTTGACAGCAATCTCATGCAATTAACTATAAAATCCAGCCAGCAGTGATATTTAGTGTTTAATTACTTTAATGCAGTTTTCACAGGTTATGATTAATTCAATACGCATAAAAATTAAGAAAATTTTAAAAATAAATATCTTCTGTTATTTGAAATATTTCCTGTATAAATTAGTGGCCCTATTTATAGTTTAAAAGCTTTTTTGTGTGTGTGTTCTGAAACTACCATGATGCAAGAATCTTCTGCTTTCTTTTCTATTCTTTGATTCATAGCTTCTTGTTGTCGATCTAAATGTCATTAATAAATTAACACTACCCTCTAAATTTTCAACTAGTTGCACAAAATTTATTTAACTATAAGCCTAATTTGTCCTGAACACAATCAATGTAATTTAACCCTGAGAAAATTACTCCCCTTGGTGTATCAGGTTAAGAAAAAACAGAACAAGCTAAAAGTTCCTTCTAAAATGTATATATATTTAATTCCTGATGCAACAGTAAAACTAAATATGGAAAATTCCTTTTCCTTTCTCATGAACCTGTCGTATGATATGCAACCCTGTGTTTTTCTTTTTAATTTTACTTCCTCTCAAAAATACTTTGAATTCTTCAGCTCTACTGTTCAAATGTCAATTCACACAGACATCCTGAAAAATGAAAATTGACGGGTGATAAACATCTTAATATCCTACATCTCCATAACCAAAGTATCTATAAGCATCAACTGAAAAACATTATTACATCCACATATACACCAAACTAACGTCCATCTCCTAATAATGAATGTGTCTCCTCACTGTAATTTTCAGCACAAAAGAGATACTTGACAAAGTATCAAAATTTTACATTAGGAAACTAGAAAAGAAACCAATATGGTGTCTTTTTCAGTCAACCCCAAAAGGTTTTTAAAATTACATTTTCCTCATGACTGAATAGTCTGGAATTGCTCAAAGTAACTAACTGAAGATTTTTTAAATGCTTATTATTCCCTATCAGATTCTTAAACTACACAAAAGCTCTTCTCATATGAGTAATTCTGCTTCTGCACGGGCTTTCTGATTCAAAATTGAGATTTAGTGCAAAGGATCAACACGCCATTTCACTGTGTAAGTAATGAGAGCGCTCAGATGCCTATAAGCACAGGCAGTAATAAGCTCTATTTTCTCTTGTTCCCAGTGTAAGTCTAACAAACCACCTTGTACCTTGACATATCCTACTGCAAAACAGGTTAAATATTCTACTGTATGCTCCTAGGTAAAATATCAGAAGGGGGCAAATCATTAAAGCTAATGGAAGTAGGAACAATCAGGAATTCAATGGATTGATTGATTCTTCTAAGACCAATTTTTTATTATTTGTATGTGGAAGCATCAGTGAACACAAGAAACTCAAACTCTCACCCAAAATCCACCTGGGTGGTGCAACACTTAGACACATGACTGTTTATATGACATGCATAAAGGAGACCGCTTAAAACATAATTTTGTGACTTTAGGTGGAATTTCTTGCAGTCACCTATTTAAAAACTTGAGCCTCCTATAAAAATAAATACACAAAACTCAAAAGAGTTTAATAAAAATGTCAAGCCATTGATAGACCACGAGTTCACCCACCCACTCGTGCAGTTTGGCTACACCGTGTATAAAAAAGAACTACAATCCCCCCTAGAAGGAGGACATGTTTTTCCAAGTAAGACAGTGCATATACGTTGCCAGGACTGTCTTCAGTGAAAAAGTGATATCCCCAACAGGATTACCAGTTTGCCAGCATTAAACTAGGGTAAAACCAGTTTCGAGTCAATGCAGATGCGGCACTGCAGCTCAGCTGAGGTTATCTGAAAACACACTTATTAACAGCACAAAGCACGCTACCAAACACAGGGTAGGACTGACTGGCTGCTGGCAGGAGGCATGAGGCACAGCC
>NW_010431958.1:63705-66521 GCF_000710305.1 Buceros rhinoceros silvestris
CTACCCTCACCCTACTCCCCCTCCCCACCCCCCCAAGAGACAGGACACAGTCTGGCAATTCAGGGACTCACACAGGCCAGGCTTCCTTCTGTGCAGCCCTTTGGGTAGAGGTGCTAATCCTCCTTATTAATTAATGAGATAATAGCAGTTAATCGGAAAGCAATATTATTCTAACCATCTAGGAAACTTCCAATAGAAATCATTTTGTCTTTTTGCTGATCTCCTGTTAACAAAGTCATGCAGCTGGAACTGTAGCAGCATCTTGATGGTTTAAGTTAAAAAAACAAGATTGTCTGAACAGTACTGGACTAAGGACATCTGCATTTATGTTCTGCCCTCTTTCTTAGACAGTTTAAAAGATCCTCTCCTTCCTCAACTTCAGAGTTTATCAAACAGCTGGAGATGCAAGCTCCCCCAATTATATCACTCTCACTCGAGGACAAAGGAAAGGGTAAACAGTAACATGACTGATCTGAGAAATGTACTCTGAGATGCATATGCATTAAAAACACTTACAAATGTTTACCATTTACGCGTACCATCGCTCCAGTCCTTTAAACTCCCAAAGCATTTCTCAAAGGTCTATTAAGCTTCATTCAGTGTGTGCTGAAATACCTAACATCAACTATACATTTTATTTATGCTGCAAAAAACAGCAGAGATGATGCGAAGATTACAAATTCTGCAGATGAGGCATATTGCTGAAGATATTTTACGTTTTAGAAAAAACAGCAACGCAATTCTTAGGTTTGGGGTTTCTTTAAATTAGCAATTGCAAGAGTAAAACATCTATCAGAAGAAGGGATTTGTATTATCTGGGCTCTGTTGCAGCAAACAAGTACTGCAGCTTTCATTCACTGATTGTCAAAAACTTTCCAATGTGCCCACTGCAATGCGGATGCCAACCAACGAATCAAAGGCATTCAGCAACTAGACAAAGAGGGTCTGATGCCAACCTCGGTGCCACTGGCAACCATTATTGGCATCAAGCACATTGTCTGCCTTTTTTTTCCCCTCTTCTGGCACTCGACAAACAAAATGGCGGTTCTTGTAGCAACGGGAACAGAGCATAAGCACTGCACTGAATCTAATACCATCAAATGATTTTAAGAACTGAAATGCATATCATACCAAACGATAGACACTCTCCGATACCTGAGAGAAGAAAAAAGAAAAGGGAAAAAAAAGGGGGCAATTTTGTCAGTAGAAACATTGTTCATGCCATTTTCAAGGTCTGGGCTTTTTAAAAACTTGAAGGGGGGGGAAGGTGGGGTGGACTTGACACACACAACAAACAGAGCTCCTTGAAATGTGTTATGATTAAAAATTATCTTGATGTTAAACTGTGATCACAGTGTGTACTTCCTGTTTGCTCCCTCCATTTCAGCCAAAGAAGCAGCCTTGCACCCTATATCAAGCTCCCCTCCGCCTTTTTTTTTCCTTACAATCCTAAAGCACAAGAGGAAAGAGAATAGTAGAAAGAGAATAGGGAAAAAAAAAAAAGATGCTGAATTCTGAGGAAGATGAGCAAAATGTAGACCCACATGAAGTTGGTCATAGACACAACTTCATAGGTCAGTCCTTTTTTCTTCTTTCAAGGCAGGCATGGAAGCAGAAGGTTTTTTTATTAAGAACTGAAATGATTATTGACACTTCTAGATCTGGAAATTGCCAATATATTGTAACATTACTCTGCACTGCAATGCGGATGCCAACCAACAAATCACAGGCATCCTAGGCTAAACAAAGAAGGTCTGATGCCAATCGTGGTGCCACTGGCAACCATCACTGGCAGTCGAAATATCCTTCCTCCTCTTTTTTCCCCTAATCTTCTTTTTTAAAGCAACAAAAACCTGAACTACTTGGCCCCTTGATTCATTTTATGTGCTAATTCCTTCGTCATATTTCGTTTAGGGATTTAATTGTTTCTATGTCTCAGCTTAGTTTTTACACGATACTATTACGCGGGTTTAGAGATTCTAAAAGAGAAATAAAAAGAGAAACAGCATGTGTATAATGCAGCATTTCGGTTGACTTCATGCTTATCTTTCGCAAAGCCTGGTGTTCTTAACCAAGTGCTCTACAAAGTGCTACAATTAACCTGCTTTCAATGAGGACAGAGAATCAAAGTTTGACAAAATGGAGAAAAAATAAAGATCACTTAATATGACTTCTTCAAGAAGAAAGCCAACAGATGTTAATGGAAGATTTATTGTGAAGCAGCAAGAGAGATGGTACATAGAAAACACACAGCTTCATCTTCCAGTATATTCTCAAAGTAGCATCGTGTAGCTTTGAAAGCCTCAATATTACAGCATGCTTATCTCACTCATTTCTGATTAGACAAGTGTTTTAAATAAACTCATATGCTCAATCAATTTAAATCAATAAAATGAGCTATACCCTACAATTCCTTCTCCCACTTCAAGTTACTGGCTTTCAACAGCTTAAAAGTCCACAGTACATAAGAGTACTCTGACCCCAGCTTCATCAGCTCAAGAGCTACTTAAACTCTTGCCTCACTTTGTAGTTTTGACTTATAGCGATAGGTAGATCCATCAGAATCAGTAAGCTACGTCTTGCAATACATGTATTCAAAATATCATTTCAATTTTTCTTCATAAACGGAGTTTAAAGGTACAAATTATTTGTAATTAAGCTATTTCATTTAATGCTGTCAAAGAATTATCTCTTCCTACGTTACTGAGGATCAGATTTACCTGGGTCTGCAGCTACTTAAGGTCGCTATAAAACATCTAAGTGTTGCCTAGTGCTTTGGAGAGAAAAACACAGATGGGTGCGGGGCCGGTGGGGGG
>NW_010431959.1:0-253 GCF_000710305.1 Buceros rhinoceros silvestris
GGTCATCTCATGGGCTTCGGGGGTCACCTTGGGTCATCTCATGGACCTTGGGTGTCACTTCATGGACCTTGGAGGCATCTCATGGGCCTTGGGGGTCACCTCAGGTCATCTCATGGGCTTCGGGGGTCACCTTGGGTCATCTCATGGACCTTGGGTGTCACTTCATGGACCTTGGAGGCATCTCATGGGCCTTGGGGGTCACCTCAGGTCATCTCATGGGCTTCGGGGGTCACCTTGGGGCATCTCATGGACC
>NW_010431959.1:630-835 GCF_000710305.1 Buceros rhinoceros silvestris
CTCGGATCATCTCATGGGCCTTGGGGGTCACCTCGTGGGCCTTGGAGGCATCTCATGGGCTTTGGGTGTCACCTCATGGACCTTGGGTGTCACCTCGTGGGCCTTGGAGGCATCTCGTGGGCTTTGGGGGTCACCTCGTGTCACCTCATGGGCTTTGGGGGTCACCTCGTGGATCTTGGGTGTCACCTCGTGGGCCTTGGAGGCA
>NW_010431960.1:0-437 GCF_000710305.1 Buceros rhinoceros silvestris
TCCTGAGCATGCTTCTACCCTTCAGTGAACATAACCTTAATAATAGTCCAATACAATTGTTCAGACCTAGATGCTAAAGTTACTGGCTTTGGATGCTACCTCATGGCTAGAATCGACAGGTAGACATGCTGTTTATAACGAGACATTCAGGGTTTTAATATTTTTTCCTCTTAAACAGGTCATGCAATTTAAGAAACCTGTCATTTTCATCATAGTCTCATCACTACTCAGAAGACTGTCCTTGTTAAGTGTCTACATGCCAATACAACAACGTCATATTAATGCACAGAAAAACTACTCTGCCTCTTGCATTCAGTGGGATTCTGTGGACACATCTAATGGCACTGGCTCAGGATCACTACAGTTGCTCACAAAATTTCCGGCTCAGAAACACTAACAGTAACCCAAAAGTCGAAATTAATTGGATTTACCTAGCT
>NW_010431961.1:0-22093 GCF_000710305.1 Buceros rhinoceros silvestris
TATATATATATGTAAGTATTATATGCATACATGCTGTAGCTTAAAAATCCCATGCCTACTTTTAAAGGATGCTCAGCCCAGCTGTCATGCATTTCTTACTCTCCAAGTAATGTATTAGATTTACTTTGGGCAATCAAGGTTTGCTTTGCCAGTCAGAGTTAAATTATCAGCTGCCGATGTGTAATGACAGGATCACTTCTGAGACACATGTAATGTAGTGCATGTGTGCAGTCTGTAAATGAAACACCAGGAATGTATCAGTGGTGCAAAAGCCTTGTCTGGATGATTTTAGTGGAGAGAGGAAAAGGTTTTTTGTAATTTTCTCCCTGTTACAGGGATAGAGCATATATAAAAATGAACATTGTGGGACCTGATGTCAGTAAAGCATCTGAAACAGAGTAAAAATGTAGACTATCCCACACGTACATTTTTCTGATTCCACATGTGATTTTATTTTATAAAATCTGCTTTGAAAAGGAGTTGCAAGGCTTGGTTTGTTTTTTGCTGAAGTCAGTGGAGGGACATGTAGTGAACTTATTGAAAACCATAGGAAGCCTAAAATACAGCTCTGAAGAGTAGTGGCAAAGGGAGGAATGGAGGGAAGGAAGAGGAAAGACAAAGTAAGCAATGTCCATGGTTACAAAGGCGAATATAACTGTCACTGTTCTGACACAGCCATCATCTAGATGGGACTGATGGTTTCCATTACACACACATATATATGTATGTTACATATACATGCATTTACATATGTATATATCTGTACGTATATAAAAGTATGTATATACACATATATAGGATTGATTTTAGATGCACTTCAGGAGGAGAGCGAGGGACTGAAGCTTTCTTTTTGTCTGTCTCTGAAGTGACTTTCTGTGCATTTGCAAAACCAAAGGCAAACACAAAGGGGAGTGGAAGACTGCCGTGGACTTAATCTTGTGGATTAATTAAGTTTAATTAACAGTCATGATTAATGTATTTGGATTCTGCTAGAGATAGATACAAAACATAGAATTTTTAGCTATGGAAGAGGGATTCAGTTTCTGCTACAACTCTGTCCTTACCACAGCTTTTACCCATTGTGAGCTTCTTCAGAGAAGTCTCCTCCAGGGATGTGGGTGGAGGGAGTAGAGAAGAGTTAAGAAGAAGCAGGGAGTCGAGAAGAAAGTAAGTGAAGGCAGGATCACAAGCAGATACTTTTTTTTTAATTTCAAATCACTCAGAATTCAGAGCAATCTTAGGTAAGGCAAGGAGGAGCGTGCTGGCAGGGAGGCCAAAGGATCCACCACCATCTGCCAGGCTGCACAGCAGAGCAGTGTCGCAGTGGGTGCACGGGGACACAACCGGGCACCAGCATGGCTGCAAAAACTTGGTCCTGTTGCAGTGATAAGTTAATGGCTCCAGCTTTTCCACCAGTCTTGCACAGCTCTGGTCTCAATCTTCTGTTCCCTTTTTTGCATGACCAAAAAATTCACAGGCTAATCCAAGTACATCGTGGTTTTTTTACCCATGTCTTCCATCAGCCAATTTGAAAGTTTACATCCATGTTTCATGACAGAATCCAGTCTAGACAACACCAAAATTTGTTTGCTCTTTTTTAGCAGTGCCAGACCAGATACAAGAGTAGTTACAAAGTCTCAGCTCAGAACCGTTTCTCTGTAGGTCCATTACAACTGCAAAAGGAAAAAAGAAACAAACTGCACAGCAAAGTTAGTTGTATTGAGAATTTTGTTGCACACATAACATTATTTTCAAAACCATTTAGTCCCATAGGACAGCAATTTCTAAATACCTCTTTTGCTCCAGAGCACATTTTACGATCTCTACTGATTACATTAAAATGTCTTCAATTACATAGCCTGACATTCCTTTATAAGGTGATTTATGTTTGCAGTCCCTTTTACATAGCAAATCCTTGAAAAAGACCCCAAACTCCAACTCTTTCTAATATTAAAAAAAAAAAATTTACTTAACTATATTTATGTACTGCTTGTATGAATCCATTTGGGGGGGAAAAAAAAGAAGTCAAAGTGAACCCTAGAAGTGCTCTGTTTTAGCTGCAGGGTTGAAATAGTTTCCTTGCCTTTTCCAACACAAGAACACACACATAAGCATTTGAAATCCTTTTTGAACTTGTCTTCAGTATATCAAAAGTAACACATTTAGCCAGGATATGAATACAGAATATGTGATAAATTAGAATTACTGCTCTTAGTGCTGATAAATAAAGAGGTTTGTCATGTTTATAAATAGTCTTTCACAATTATGTGTTAAATCTTGAAAATGTTCTGCTCTTTTCAAATAAGCTAATCAGTCCTTAGGATTTCTTACATGTCTTCGGCAAGATAACCAAATGGAAATCACCAGTGAAAAAGACATTATTTCATCATTATCCATAGGGCTTTTAATCCTTAAAGCACTGTTCTTAAATCACTGCAGCCTCATGACCTTTTCAATCAATAAGGATTTCCACCACTTTTTAGAGATGTGGAAATGAAGGAAAAGAAGTTAAATGACTTGCCAGAGATAACTGTGGTAGCAGTAACCAGTCCTGGAATAAAAACGTATTCTTGCTTTTTATCCTGAAAATATTAAGATGTGGTTGCAAGATCTTCACTGCCATTAGTAGAAAGTGGCCGGTACAAACAATTACAAATATTGCCAAACAATTTTTATCTTCAAATAAGGTTCATTATTAACAGCCTGCTCTGTTTTTCTTACTATTTTACAGAATTTGAGCAAATAACCGTGTTGCTTATTTGGAAAATAAAAATTAATACTCGTGCTTTATTTATTTATTTGTGGTAAATAAGGCTGATAGATTTTATTTAATTTTCTGTGATTTGGGATTGGACGCACAGGTAAAGCAGTACCTCTTTTACACTTCATTGACTGAGTTTAGAACCACGAATAACAATCACATGTGACAGGCTGGATTTCTGTTGTTGGTTTTGATGCATAGTTATTTGTACTCAAAATTTTAAAATCTTGATATTGGATTTCATATGTTCAAGTTATCCATAGACTTCAAATAATAAAATAGCATGAAATTGATGAAATAACTGCATAATCCACTCAAAAAAATAATTGTAGAAAATATTAGTGGTGCACTTTACTTCTTCTTGGCTTTCATTACTCCACAGTAGCATCTGAAGTTCTTCAATTAAATCTCTAAAACTAGTATTTGTCACACCTGTTCTCTGTAGTAATTGCTTATGTTTGTTAATTTTTTTAGCGACAAGCTATTTGAATGGAACAAATTTTTTAATGATTGATTAACCCAGATCTTTATCAAAAAGATATTTAAAGCATATATTGAATCTTCTACTCCTAGCATTGCTCTCAGACAATTCAATTACATTGATCCAAATTTTCCTGGTCATCAAGGAAGCAGATGTAGGCTGTTTGTAACACTACCACAGAGATTTAATTTTGGTGTAAATGTCAGTCTTGCCAGCTCTTTGTAAAAAGGATTAATTCCAAGAGTCATATTTCCTTTTAAAGGAAAGATCGCTTTAGCAATTGCTAGAAAAAACCCACAGGGTAATATAAGGCACTCAACTGAGCCAACTTTTTTCCGAAAGCAATATATATATTTTGATTGGTTTGTGATAGGCAGCATTTGAGAATTGATTCTGCAAGTTGTCAGGCTCCCTTAGCTCTAACTAGAGTCACTAAAAATGGAGTCATCTCAGCACCACGCTCCATCCCTCATAAAGGCAGAGGCCCTTGGTGTTTCATGCTTCCTATTGTCCATTTCATCTCTGTTTCAGAGGAATCATTTATTGCTCCTGTTGCACCTTGGGCACCAATGATGTCTCAATGCCTGTGCCAGATTATGGTGCTCCAGGTGCCTATGAGGAGATTTATTATGTGATTCTCTTTGTTTATTTTCACGGCAGCAGATTGCACAGGTGTACGTTTCCCTTTGGGTTAGCTTGCAGGGATTTCTGATGTAACAACTTCTACACAGAGAGGGTGCAAAGCTGCTCTTGTGCACTGGCCTGCCAGCCATCCACCACCAGGCCATGGGAGCTACTCCAAGGTTGCAGCAGTCTCTCAAATTGGTCAGGCAGCACAGATAGAGATGTGCAGCTGATGGCTCCTTTCCCCATTGTCTTTTTTGCCACCTCTCAAGCTATGCTACAAAGCACATTTGAAAGATGTTTAGGCTTCCCCTCATCCTCCTTACTCCTGACTCTGCATTGGTCTTGCTGTTTCCAGAAGAGCCAAGGTCCTGGAAGCTGGCTCCTCTTTTCAGAGCCATTGTCTCTTGAATGTCCCAGGAATATAGCACTGGGCAGTTATATAAAACTGCAACTTTAAGAGTTTTTTGTCCAAATACACTATGTCTAACCACATGTGAAATGGAGAGCTGAGACAGAACAGCTTGCTTTTCCCTGGCAGTAACAAAGTAGTGTATTTACACCTACAAAACTGTCTCCCAGCACTTTCTGCCTCCACTCTAGAAACTAACTCCTCTCTCTGATATACATTAGGAACAGTGTGTCAGAGACCCAGTCCTCTTCTTTCTTTTTAAGTTTCATGCTTTGTAAATGACAATCACTGCTTGATGCAGATGTTGCACTGTATGCCACTCAGGGATGTTTCATTACTAAAAATTGCTATAAAAATAACTATATATAACAGTGATAATAAGGAATAGAATGTAAGAGGCTTCGAAGGGCATTAGTTGAGCTGCCGAAATTAACACAACCCAGACAAGGCTTTCAAGCCAGTGATTAGGAGTAACATTGGTATAAACTGAATTCACTGTCAGCACTTCCTCAGCTTGATGCAGGACTCACTTCACCTATTGTTTCAGAGTCAGTGGAACTCTACTGGCGCATCAGTTTGTGATGTTGAAGTCCTTTCGGAAACAGAATGGAAGCAAGCTTTGTAGGATCCACCCTAACTTTGTAGGTGTTACTCCTACACTTTGTATGAATTACTGAATTTAGACAACTGACGAAAGAAAGTGCAATTTAAGGGTACTGAGTTTAGGTACCATTAATGTGAGCTCATATGCAGAATTGCTGCAGGCGTGCAAGAAGAAAGGTTGAGACATGGAATACATGGTAGTATGTCAGCAGTGACAACAACAGTTATGCCAAGCTGCCACATGGAGAAATTATTATAAAGAGCGAGTTGTATAAAGTGGCTAGCATCTACCCTTTCCTTTCAGAGATGTACAAAATCATAGCTACTCCCAGGACTCTGTAGCAATGCTTCTCCATGATACAACCAGTCCTTTTCTCACCTCTCAGGTGAACAGACCCCATTTTATTACTGTGCCAGTGAAAAATATTCTCATTTCCTAGAATTTTAAAATGTACTTCTGTTTAACCCTAGCTTTACACCACATGTTTTCTATAGACCTATCATTATAGGAAGACAAAATTGCAGTGGATTATATTACCAGTCATTGAGTTAATTCCAGGCCTCCAACCAAGAGGTTTTCCTCACCTCTCAGTGTGATCATTGCTCCTGTTCTCACAGTGAGTACATATGGGTTTTGACTCCCTCCATCTTCTGAACTCCCTGCTCCTAAACAATGGGTGGACAACTTCAAGAGATGGAAAGGAGAGGTCAGCCTACTGATAATCATATTCTTTGCCAACTGTCACACTGCAGTTTCAATTTTAATCTTTCAGTTTCCTTGGGGCCATGTCCAACTGACTGAAATTCTTGTTAGCATGATACCTGTCCATTAAAAAGAACAGTCTCCTGCCAGAGGACCTTGTCTTTCTTTCCTTTTCCTGTTACTCCTAACTCCTAGTGAATGAGGCCTGAAGTTGCAAATAGTTCACCTTTGCTACTTCTCAAAGCTGATCCTTACCTGCAGCCTTCAAGGGAAGTTTCACCCAGGAGGTAGGAAACAGGCTTCTTCCTCTTCTTCATCCCAGCCTCCACGTCCTCACTTCACCGTATTGCTGTGTGACAATGAGCCCGACATTCCAGTAATATAACTTTCTAGAAGTGTTTTGTAGCAGATCATTTAACTGTAAAAGCCACTTAGTATGCAGTCTGCAGACAAAGAGGAAAAGATGACACATAAAATTTCTACAGCGGTAGTTCACAAATCGGTAACTCTCCTAAGATGGCAGCCTGAATGTCCAGTGACATGATGGATGTGTCAGTGTCCTCCAAACGATCTTTGCATTTCATTTGTGCTGAATAAGGCAGAGAATATGGCAGTGCACAAAATTATCTGGGAAAGGAGAGGTATTTCCTGGGAGTTACTGCAGGCAGCGAGGATAATACTGCTCACAGTGAGTTCAGTAACTTGTTGTACTACATTTACATGATTTCATCATCCTCACAATTCAAGCACAGCACACAGAGAGAGTGAAAGAAAACATCATTGGATATAGCAGCAATAAATAAATTATAAGTGGTTTTTTTGTGACTGTACTTGCAGAAGTTGTTTGCTTTGCATGTGGTCTTCTGTACAATAACATAAAGAAAAAACTAATTTAGATATTACAGTGGTTTTGCATATTTGTTGGATTTGACAGAAGGAGCTGCTAAGTTGTGATAGAAGATATTACTGTTGAGAAAAATGTATGTGCTTCAGGAAGAGGCTAAGGCCCTTGTCTGTGGCTATACATTGGCAGCAGTAAAGTATGTTCAATATAAAACTCTGTCTGGACAGAATTTAGAAAATGTCTCCTAGTTTTCAATATTATGACCACGTTGGTCCCTTATTTGGGCAACAAGAACTTGACTGCATTGGAAAACAAGCAAGGCCAGATGGTCAGCCACGAAGAGCAGGAAAGAACAGGCTTTACCCTGAAGACTGTTGCAGATAAAACCAGCTTATTTAGAAAAAAAAAAAAAAAGAAAAAAAAAAGGCACTTATACTTGTCTTGATTAGACACACAGCTTAATAAGTCAGAGTAACTACATTAGGCTGTTGACTTTGGGGATTCAGATTCAGATGCACTACATTTGTGTTTTTTTAATGTGTCACTTCAGTGTCAGAATCAGGCGAAAGGTGTTTTGTTGTTCGTAAAAAAACGCTAGTAGTCATTTAACTCTACAGAGTGTGGACCACACATTCTCGTGCAGTAGATGGGGATTTATTCGTGCACTTATTCTAAAAAAGCCACTGAGTAGCATAGCAAGTGATCTAGCCGTGATAGTCTTCGCCTCTTGCGTGACTGCAGTGTGACCTCTAGTAGGCTACAGGCAGCGGCTCTGTGATTGTACTTGTGGCCACAAATAAAGCACAACCGAACTCTAAACTATTATAAACACCCAGCTAAATCAAATGCATGGGGTATTTTGAGATTTATGCTAATTGCTGTGAGATAATTCCCATGTTAAACTAATTAATCTGGTTGAAATGAATGGACGGTATAAATAAAATAGGAATCAGAACAGCAACAAAATCCCTTATTTTACAGCTGCACTCTCTGCCTCATCAGATTAACACTAAAGAAAGTTACTTAAAAACTAAACAAACAAAACAAGAAGAAAGAAACCTGAGTATGTATTGTAGAAATGTAGAAGACAAATAAAATATTTTTTCAAATTTAATTACTTTTAATATATGCTTGTGGAAGGTCTGATACTATGTATGCTGTCTCTGTAAATTTTGCTGTAAATAACTTGGGACAGTGAATACACTGATTTTTTCTATGTCTCTGTTTAAGCATAAGACTTTGTAATGATTTTTTTTAAAGAGGAAAAACATCAAAGAGCAAATTATGTACTTGCTTCCTGTAACTGTAATGTACTCTTCAGTTTTTATGGAAACTGATTGTAACAGATAAAGCCTTTTGACTAGCTGTTGATGTTTAGTGTATACTTCTGTTTGTAATGGGGAAAAAAAGCAGATGGGACTGTCAGTGAAACATGATCCCACTGAGTCTGTACAGTGACTATTAATACCTGCAGACTGCATTTGACTAACACAATTTGAAGAAAGTTTGCTCAAGCAAATAATGTTTCCTTACAACATATAGCATTTATGAATCCTTCTGGCATGAATTATATTAGTAGAAACCTTTCTTTCCAATGAGTAAAATATTTTTGTATGCCTTTAATTTCATATTTGAATTTGAGGTCAGGTCACTCATTAGCTGTAATCTGAAGCCATAACTGACCTTCGCCAAATAAATGTTATAAAGATCATAATAGAAAAATAAATTACATCCAGTTTATCAACAGCTATAATAACACAGGCAGGAGCGTAAATAACACACAAAGTATTTGGATGCTTTTCCGACATCCCAATATGACTTTAATGGCTAGTATTTTATGATTACCAATTTATAAAAAAAAAAATTAAAATAGATATTTAGATTTAAATGAAACTTTCTAATATTTTTGAAATATCCCTGAAAATGCTTCCTTGCTTTTAGGATTATGAGAGATACTGATTTTTCATATACTTCCCTCTTTCAAATATCTAATGTTTTTATGCTATTTCCAGTTCTTTTTGCTAGAGTGGAATAAGATGTTAAGACCCAGATCTCCAAGCCCTGCACAGTTTGGTGCTTGGCTGTAGCTATATTGTTGTAAATCAGTTTGATCTGAATTTTGGGGTGTGTTGTTTGCTACTTGATAAGCATGATTACCACTGTTGGTAACACACAAGAGTTGCATTGCCTGTCAAGAAATGTGATAAAATACAATCAAATAAAATATGAATAACACTCAAAATTATTCGCTCTTGAAAGCTGAATAAAATTTACTTTCTAAAATCAAACGCTTCATAGACTCAAAAGTGATTTTTGGTTTTTGAAGCTCAATGGTAAAATAATCATGATGTCTCTTAACTGGCTTGTAGATGCAAAAAGTAAAAACTCAAATGAACCATGACATACTGGGTAAAAATCTGACACTATTGAAACCAATGGCAAAACTCTTCAGTAATTTCCATGGAGCCAGGAGTTCAACCAGCATTCTTACATCTGCAATTTTCTTCTGATCTTTCTCCCTTGTTTAATACAACTGACCTAATTTATGTGTATGTGAGTAAAAATACAGCCTGATTCATTTAGAAAGTGACCGTTGAGGGTTTTATTTTTTTTATCATGAATTTCGTAGGACCAGCATCCCTGTCAAATGAAAAGGTTCTATATTACTTTAGAATGCAATAGATTTTTGTCTTACTTTATGTCCTGTAAATTATTAGTTCGATACTATTAGCATTCCATAATAATGCACACATGATTTTTGAATGTTTTCTGTAAATGACAATCAATGTTGATGAAGTTCCTTTCTTTAATGCAAAATTAAAAAAAAAAAAAAGTATAAGAAAACAAACTCTGTTGTGTGACTTTTTTTCCCCATCCCTTAAAATTACCTGGATCTGTCAGGAAAAGGTATGGTGTATGCATTTCTGAAAGAGAAGGGTAAAAACAAAAACCTGAACATCAGGAGTCTGTATTTATTTTCAGGTTTTCTCCTAACCTACTCAATTAAGTATAGCATGTTGTTCCATCAATGCACCAAAAGTGGCTCTGTTTTGCAATTTAAATTAGAGCTGCAACTTTTGAATATGCAAGTTGTTAGATTTATTCATTTATTTCTCTATTTTGGGGAAAACCTCATCTAGCAGAAAAGCAAAACAACGCAAGAAACACTTCCCTCAAAGCAAACTGCACAGTAATGTAACAGAAGGTTATCTTATTTAAAGGAAGATACTGTGTGTAAAATTAGTTATAGATACATGAAGGCTTTTTTAAGTTTTTGTATGTCCAGTAATAATTAATACTGAAGGATGGAACAGAAAATGCTAGCTGTTGAAGCTGAAGCTGGTGTGTTTCAAATATACTATCTTTTCATTTTAGGATCCTAAATTTAAAGCAGGAGTAAACTTTAAGACAGATATTCAAAGGTCTCATTTTGCAAACTGTTAAGTACATGTTTATGGTGTTACTGACTTCTGTAGTACTAATGCACACACTTAAAGCCATCTATATGTTTAAATGTTTCTTTCATCACACTGAAAGCAAGTAAGTTTGAGTTCTGAGGTGCAGTAAGTGCAGCTTAGCATGATTAGATCTTCAAGTTCTACATATTTAAAACTCATTTGGAGATTTCATGTCCATCTGGAATAATGTCAGAATAATGTAATAGGGAGTTCATACATAAACATTTTTATTTCAGATATCATGAAGCTGAACGGTTTACTAGCCATATGAAATAAATGGCCTATTGTATTGACATTGCAAAACAAGGAGCCCTGTGCATATGATGTTGGTATTCAAATGTGTAGTGCCACAGTGTAAGAGGTATTCATTTTATACTAACCAGTTTGGTTGGGGTTTTTTTCAGTTAGAAGACCATAAGCAGTGATTTTCAAAACAATATCAACAGACTTTGTGTAGTTCATGCTTCCCTAGTGTTTTGTTGTCTTTGATATTTTAAGACTGCCTTATTTTTCTAGACTGTCTAGGAAAAAAAATCCACTTTTCCTGAAAGGCAGAACTTTCATAGGTTCTGGCTAGCAAACAGCAGAGTGATCAATACTTTGTGGGAAGACGAGTAGAACACTATAGTTACATCAAAGTCTTATACCTTACTACTCTGTAACGCCAGTTAAATGCCAGTTAAGTGTCCTCAGGCCCACAATAGGTTTTACTCCTATATAAACGATCGTATGCATTTTGCACATTACAGTTTCTCAAAGATGGATTAGTATAAGCTTTCAAGAAGGAAAATGTAGAAATGCATTAGACAAAACAACCTGAAATTACAATAGCTGTCAGTCCCATAACGATTATATACTTACAAGTGTTCACTTAATTATGAACCCAAATAAATGCAGCCTTCTGGATCATGAAGTACTGTGGAGGTACTCAATCATGACTTTCCATGCACTTTGAGTAACTTCTTCATAACAGGAACTGTCCTAAAAGTAGTTCAGCATTTGTACTGGATAAATCAAAATCAGACTAAACAGTTTTTCTGCCTCACTCCTTTCTTACTTCTTCACTGTTCACCTCACTTCCCATCCCATCCCCAAGAAAAATCTTTAAAATATCCTTTGAAAACTGGATTGTGGATTGCTCTGGGAGGACAAAGACTGATACGTTCTGCTGGAGGTGTGAAATGCCTGCTCATTATGGAAGGCAGCTGTAATTTTGGTGTTTACAGGCCATGCTGTGTTCCTGGAAAATGTTTGCTTACCTTCCTATTTATGCAGGAGTTTTGTGGTATCTTTAGTAGTCTGTGTGTATCAGAGGAGTGAGATTTACACAAGACTTAAGACCTTCAATTAGTCCTGATGAAGGCACTCTGATCCCACAACAGTTTCATTCCAATTATATTGAATGGGCTAACAAAAGTATTATCTCCTCCTACAGACATGCATCAAAACTCTTGTGTGTAGCTATGATTCTTAAAATATCTGAGTGAATCTTTCATCTGGTGCTCTACCTGTAAGGCCTCAATTCAGTTGTCCAGAAAGGTGTGTCGGTCCTGTTTGCATTGCTCTTGGTTACCTTGTTTAAATTCTGCCTGCTGCTCCTCAGGGTCTCAGGTCGTTCACAGCATTCCCCAGTACATGGACCTTTTGCATAACCTAGGGCGACTCCAATGTAACTATGTGCTGATGTTCAGGTGCCCATAGAGAGTTTAACTGTGTAACATACATACTTTGTATGAAAGCTTGTGTGAATGTAAACAGATTAGGCACAGTGATCTGGAAATAAATATTGTGATTTCCCTTCAAAACCACCACAATGTGACTACAGTACGGAGCTTAAGAGACTACTTCCATGATCAGCAGATTCTGCCCAGTCCTGATAAAGCTGACGTGTAAGATGCTTCTGCTTTAACTAATTAACCAATAGCAATTTTGAGCAAATGCTGAACTTGCCTGAAATTTCTTCAGATTAATAAAAGCCTTTATCAGAGGGCTTTAAAAATTGCATCTTCTATCCCCCGGTTTTTGTTCCATTTTGGCATTCAAAAGCACATTCAGTTACAAAGACACCATCACTAGAACTGTAGTAGTGGTTGATAAGCTTGGCAACACTCCTCTAAATGACTCAGTGACTGACATAGGCATGGTTTAGCATATCCTTTGCTTCCTTGTGACAGCTGATGACCAAATGCTTTGAATATCCGCAAGTATATGTGGATATTATTCTTTAACCAGTAAAAATTCCTGTTGGATGAGAAGTTAGATTTCTCATTTACTGAGCTTGTAATTGGTCCCCCAATTGTTGGTTTGGTTTGGTTTGGTTTGGTTTGGTTTGGTTTGGTTTGGTTTGGTTTGGTTTGGTTTGGTTTGGTTGAGGCAGTGCACTCGGGAACACTGTGATACCAAATGGGAGGTAAGAGGGCTGGCAGAGAGGTCATGATGTTAGGAGGTGGCTCATCCTACCTCCATCTTCTTTAAAAGGCCATGCTGCCCATGTTTCCACTACAAAAGAAAGAGAAAATTTAATTTTCTTTTTCCTGGTTACAAAATAACAGTGCACGGTGCTTCATACTAGATGTTTCTGGAGACACTCCCAGCAGATGTGAAGGGGAATAAAAGGTTTCTCCCTTTTATTTGCCTGCAATGAATGCTGAACTGACATATACTTCAGGGTAATTTTAAAAGGGAAGTACATTTCAGAGATTCTCCCCTGCTTTTGTCTGTTCTAAAGGTCCTTTACCACCATAATATTAATTTTCTTCTTGACCCTCCCTGTCTTACAATAGCGGGGCGGTTGAAGCTATGCTTTTGAGGACTCTCTGGAGAAGCGGTGGCATTAGCTTGTGTGTGCATTTTAAGTTCACACCTATCCAAAGAAATCAATGCTTCCTCCATGAGCTTATAGTTAGACATGTGCTTAAACAACTGTCTAAATGAAGATACTCATGCAACTGCAGGAAGTGCAGAACATTTTACCAGCAAAAGCTTTTCAGAAAAATGCTGCTTTAAGAATTTGGTATTTTCTGTCCAGAAACTAAATCATAATACCGTTATATAGCCAATGGAGAGGCCTCCTGGAAAATGAGAACACCAGCTTTAAAAGCTAAGTTTTGGGGATGTTGGCTCTGATCATTGACTACTCCTGTCACTTTAAGCAAGCAGATGATTTGGCATCTGTATATCTATTTATCTATTTCTTGGCACTTTTAAGGTATATGCACTGTCTTCATCTTTCCTGAAGGTTCCCAGATGTTTTCTGGAAATAAAGTAAATAAATTCATACTGTCTTGGCAACGACAACCTTGTTCTCTTGCTGCCATCTGGGTTACTAATGAAATCCATTCTCCCTCTCTCTGAGGTGAGTTATTGTTCCAGTGTCTCAGAGTGACTTTTTCTGTGCAAGTTAGTCTGAACTGTAACAGCATTTTCATCCTTAAGGGACAATCCAGCAATCCTGTCATATCACAGAAACAGCATGCTGAGAAGTTACGGCTGTTTGCAAATCAGGGTTTAAAGTTATCACTCCTAACCTTCAACACTGCATGCTAAAGGAATCCAGCTGTGCTAAAACGCATGTATTTTCTACTACAATGTGCACACCTTCTCCTAACACTAACAATGAATTGGTATCATGCCTTTTACACATCACTGAATCAAACCAATAGACTTCACAATCTTTGTATGAAATAAAAAATCTAAATTTGTTAGTTTTCTAATTTGAAAACATTCATTGATTACAATCAAATTATGCTTTGCTCTTTCAAAAGTGTTGAACCTTTAGTCCCCAGGCAGGGATGTTATCCACCAAAAACTGTTTGAGAGCATTTGTGACTAATGCTAATAAAGGTATATACAGTCAAAAGAGTAAAAAAAAAAAAGAAAGGCAGTTAGTCTTAGATGTACTGTTCTTTCAGTGAAAAAAAAAACCAAACATTCTGTGGGCAGAGTTTTCTTGTGAGGAATATTGCATTGGAAATTAATAGAAAATTATATAAGCCTGATGCATTTTTTGATGGTACTGTTCTTTCAGTGAAAAAAAAAACCAAACATTCTGTGGGCAGAGTTTTCTTGTGAGGAATATTGCATTGGAAATTAATAGAAAATTATATAAGCCTGATGCATTTTTCCAGTAAATTTAAAAGAAAGTAGTATGGTTTTTTATGGCATTCCAAAGAAAGGCTAAGAATCCAAATACACACCACAGAAGATCAACAACTTCTTCAGTCGTTTAATAGTTGTATGTAACTCATTATTTATTATTACCAAAAGTGATTTAAAAATGTGTCCATTAAGTGCCTGCATCAAAAATACAGAGAATAACTCTGATTCTTCTATTTTAAATTTACAGACTTGATCCACTTGAGATAATGGCTGGTCTCCATTAGCTGAATTTGGGGCATTACTTTTGCCAGTATTTTTTTAGGTCGTTTCACAAAAGCTCTCCTTCCAATACTGTGTTGAACTTGGGCCTCTGTTCTTTCCAGTATGAAGTTTTTAAAACAATAAATCTTTATTTACTAAGATTGCCTTAGAAAACATTTGTAAGCAAACTGCAGAGAAATAGGAGCACATGAAACAAGGGAGAGTTGACGTGTTTGACAGTCAAGAGCATTCCTTTTATAGGAGTATTAACCCATAGTTTTTCTGAAATCAGCAACATTACTTGACAGTGATGGAACTGGGGCAGAAAGTCATTTTACAAGTACAAATTTTCCATGAATAAATGCATACAGAAGCATATTTTCAAGTGTAAAATAAAATAATGTCAGGGTAGAAATGTTTATAGCCACTACAAAACACTGGAGATTTTCTGCATAATTCCAGTCTGCTTAAGCTAATAAAAAATCCCACTGAAGTCCAGACTCCAGACATGTGAGTGCACAAACTCATGAAGTGAACAAAAGAACACCTCTGTCTTATGAAGGTTGTTTGCTGAATTTGTTTCTCATCTGTCTTTGGCCAAACAGCTTGCAGACTGGCATGATGCCAAGGAAACATTCAGAGCAGGTGGGAAACTTTTTATCTTGTTATCTTTCATCACTGCATATGCTGGTCCTTTGTCACTGATCTTAGTTTTTGAGAACTCTAGCTTAGCAGGAATTTCCAGACCATAGGTCAAATTCAACCGTGAGCCATTCAGGGTATGGGTCTGTGTTGCTGCCTCTGTGGCAATGCTTTTTAGCCTTGGAAGGGAGCTGTAAACAGAAGCCTTTGAAACAACATTCACTGAAGCTGGATTAAGTTTTACTCTTTGTGACATTTAGATTACACTATTAAGTAATTTTCAGAGTCGCCTACTTTCAGCTGCGGCCCTGATAGCTCATAAAGACAGGGTTGTGTAACACCACTCACCTGAAACTAAAAGAAACTTTAGAAAAAACATTCTCTCTATCACATCTGGCTGAATACCTCCTCCATGCACATCCTGCAGCCCCAGCAGCTAGGTAGTATAGAAACATGGCAACATCTGGGTAAAGTTCCAAAATTAACCCTCTGATCTCAGAAACCAGCAATTTGGGTGTGCCCTGTCACTCAGTCAGCTCCAAGCTCAGCTCACTGATGCCACTAGGAGACTATGAAACATTCCTGAATAAGTCACTACACTGTTCTTCCTTCCCTGCATTTTTTATGTCCCTTTTTCGGTGATCACAATGCTAACCAACTGGGTATGGGTAAAATGAATCAGAGCTTGTGTTCATGCAAAATCTTGTGTGTGACTGAGCTCATTTCTACATGCAGAGCTGTCATCTGGAGAGCCACTCTGCTGAAATATGTTGATGAGAAATAGAGGATGCAGTGAAAGTACTGAGTTTTTGTAACAAGTGCTCAACATAGGAAGTCAGTAAAGTTTACGGGAACACGGAAAAGGTGAAGCAGTGTGCATGTGTCAATCGCAAACAGAGTTGTTCAGCAAGAAGATGGAGCCTGCTAGGCTCCACCTAGTTCAGGTGCTACAGCAGTCCAAATACTCCAGAAAAGTCCCCCAGATTTCCCTCTTAGTGAAATCTGGTTTGACTCTGGTTCTTCACTTCACTTCAATTTTAATTTGAACCTCACCAGTGATTTCTGCCTATTTAACTCCAACATGTGCAGATAACCCTCAAGTCTTCATCATATTCCCATCCCATCTCTAGCTGCCCTGAAGCTCCTTCTGTGAGCGACTGGGACTCACGTGAGCAGCTGTCAAGTGGAAGTAGATGCAGATGAATATTTGCAGACTTAAGGTCCCATTTGTATTATAAAATGCCTCAAAACAAGTGTTGCTGTTTGATAAGAGACAGTACACTTTTAAGAGGCATTATCTGTATTACTGCAACAGGCAGGGGCCTGAGAAGTGCAGATTTTCTGTGGAAGTTTCTCCCTCCTTCTCCACAAAAGACACCTACTGCATTGAGACACTATAACTCTGTGTACGTCCCTCTGTCAGGCAGGACTCCTAACTGGAGCACATCACTGTGCTAGTAGAGCTACTCAGCTTCTGGGCTTGCATCCAGCTCACAAAGGGAGCAACATCTCTCTTCCTTCCCCTGGTAAAACTCAGGCCTCAGAGATGTTCCCCAGCATTTCTTGCTCTCTCAGTGGGCAAAGATGGACTATGCTTTTTGGACAAACTTGTCCCAAAGGGTCTTTCATTCTTCTCTTTAAGAATTACATCTCTGGTCCTCACCTGAAGAAGACAGCTGCAGGCATTTAAGGTCTCACAGGCCACCAGCATACACTGCCCTTTTGATGGATGTTATTGATTGTCGGAATGGCAGCAGGGAATGCATGCTAGTCCCTACACCATATAGTTCCCAGGCTGATGTATGAAACAAAGCCCTCATCATCTCTCACAGTGAGGTTTGCTAGGAAATATCAGTCAGAGCCATTAGGTTGCAATACAAGGCTCCTCCTAGAGCATGTAGGATCCCTGTAGAGACCCAAGTAGCACAGTAGCTCCTGTCCAATAACCTGGGAAATGTTGGAGAGGAGTCTCCTGTGGGTCTGAACAAAGGAATACAATGGCCTCTTCTGACCAGAACTTCTGTGGAGGAAGTTGATGTCGCTGTCAAAAGCCTTCAGAGTCTGAGAAGGGCCAAGTTATCACAAAGACTGTTAAACTGCTTTCCAATTTTGTCTTCATCTCATCTCCCAGCTTCTTTTCAGGTCAGAGAGTCAGAACCAGGTAACAACATGAGAGGGCACTGGAAATAGCTAGGAAAGAAAGTAGGCAGCATAGCATCTGGAAGATTGAGGACTCTGTAATACATCCTCTCTGATTTGGAATGGAAAGTTTCACTGTTCGGCTCTTACTCCTTTACCTTCCATCACTAGAAAAAGAAAACTCTCCTCTCACAACATCTTCATCAGAGAGGAACAAGTGCCTCCACATTTAATGCAGCCCCTAATCAACCCAAGTCATCACTGCTCTGCCTGGAGACAGGAGGGTAGAAAGTTTTTTGGCTGATGTCACTGTATCTTTAGTAAATATTAAATAATTTCTTGAGAAAGAAAAAAAAAAAGGAAAAAAAAGTTAAACCCAGCCTTGGGTTAATGAGCTTACAATTAAAAAAGAAGAAATACATTTGGGTGCTACTTTCAAAGGCCTTAGAAGAAAATAAGTTGCATTCAAAGTGGTATTAATCATGCTCAATCTATTTCCCCTTTCACTGCCAATCAGTGCAGTTTTAAGCTAACAAGAATGGGTGCCCTACTTGAGCTGACAAACCTTATTCCCCCTGGTAGGAGAGGCACTTAGCATGGTATTACCATCATTACATCCCAAGGTTAAAGGCAATGAAACTCCAGGAGTGGCAAAGTCACATCAGTTCAATTGTCTGATTGTTCATACTCATGAAGGAGCGAGGCTGGCAGGGGTCCAGCATAAAACTTAGGGCTTTCCAGAGGAGCTCCTTTAAGGTAATTCATTGCCCTCTACAGTAGCTTAAATCAGAAGGGCTAGAATGGTCACAGTAAATGTGGCTCCTGACATTTCTTAAGAGCAATATTAGCAGATAGCCAGCTGCTAGGCCAGATGTCAAAGGTGCATTAAGAGCACTTGGTTTTGATCTAACCCATTCCCAAGAAACAGAATGGATTTGGCTTTGAGCAATGCAATAAAAGAAGATTGTGATTAATGAAGCAGTAACCTTAATAACATAAGTTGACTCCTGCTTCCTTCTCTCCGGCATTTTCACTGTCCACAAAGCAGTTCTTTTACTTACCAGCAGGGACATGTAAAATGTTAATCATCAATCTGTGGGCCATTAAAGAAGTTGCTTTTCCTTCTTCGACTTGAAAAGCAAGGGGGAAGGATAATAGGTTTGGTTAACAGAGCTGTTCAGATAATGGAGATTCAAAGAAAAGCTTTCATAGTCAGCATGGGAGCTCAGCGCCTTAATTCATTCCTCTTACTAACCTGAGTCTGGGATCTAGGTGGGACCTGGAATTCAAGATTCAGCCGGAGGAGGATTCTTTACCAAGATGGTCCAATTCGTTATGGCCTAGAACAGCAAGAGAAGATGAAAGGATATTGCTCCTTGTGCCTTATCATCTGAGCAGGCGGCACACTGCTGAAAATAACTAGTTAATGTCTGCATTTTTAGAATTTCCAGTAGGTAATGAAGTAAAATCCATGCAATTGCAAATTCAAGAGAGAAAACTAAGTAGAACACAGTATCTAATAAACAGTGGATATTTATAGCACTGAGTGAGCATATCGAGCTCATTCTGCACTCATTAGACTGGCACAAAGAGCATCATGCACAGAAAACATTTTTGCATAAGGTTGAGCTTGGAAATTGAAGTCACTGACAATATTTAGAACAGGCTTCATGAAGTTCTATAAAGCCATTTTGCAAGCTGTGGGTTAAGTGAACCTCAGTTCTGCTGTTCCAAGGAGAGGAAGGGGATGTAATTATTCAAATATGAGGAATAACTGGGATGCAGCTACTACGCTACTAAGCTATGACAGTCAGAAGACCCTCACAATGCTACCAAAATCAAGAAGCTTTTCAAAATCACAGTCCATCTGTGGCCTCAGGCTGAATTCAAGCTATAATCTGTCCTCACAGGGCATCTAAATTTGTCTTAACTACTGTGTCTGAATCTTCAACTTCAGCTTTCCTCTGGTATGAGATGTAGGTCTGAATAAAAGAAAAAAAGTCTTTTCACACCACCAGCTGCTCTTTATAAGCAATTTCTTTATTTTGTGTATTATGCATCACATTTCAGAGCTCATTAGCCAAGAGATAAGCTTCAGTTGCTCAAAAGACCTGTAGTCTGCCTTGAAAGTTCCTGCAATAAATTCATCTGAAAATAAAAGTACCTGACTCCCTATACTGTTACAGTAATTACACGACTGCTTCAGAATACTTACCTTAGCTTGTACCTGAATGAAACAGCAGCCTTACAGAACAAGAAGGGTTTGGTTCAAGTGGAGGTAGCTAATTGCAAGACCGTGCTTCACTACTGAAAGGCTGGAAATGGAAGATTTTTACTTTCTCCTTCCGAATCACTTTGCTTTCTTATAATTTATTTTATTTCCATATATTTTTGTCTTTTCATGAGCTGGATATTTAACGTCCATAAGTACTTTTATTTTTGTAGTAGTTTTGAGACTTGTGGATGGGTGGTATTGCTGGGATTTTTGTTTAAGCTTTTTTTTCTTAGTAACACAGATGCTTCCTAAAAGAAATGCTAGTTTTACATGGTATGTCAAATTCTAATTGAAAAGCTGGCACCAGCACTATCTAGGATTTCTTCTACATTGTGGACCCTGTATGCTACTATTAGATGACATTGCTGTATCCTTGATTTCAGTTTTCTGAGAACGGAGGGATCTCTTTGTAAGCCCAGATTTCCCTTTCCACAGTTCTGCTACAAACCTTTGTGCCACAGACTCCCTTGCTGTGCTCAGGCAGGGAGCTGGACTAATCTGTGGTCCCAGACAGACTAAGGAATTTGTACCCAAAAGTGAATGGTGCGAAACACAGGTGCAGATTTTGCAGTTTATAATGATTTCCAAACAACAGGCATGTCAGTCTCCAAAAACTCTTGTGACAGGATTATTTTTCTTTCCTTTTTCTCTCTCTCTCTTTCTTTTTTTTTTTCCCTCTTGGTGTGCTATTGAGTCTACTTATTTATAAAACCAAAAATCTGAACTCATGCTATTGGAGTAATTGGTTATGTAAACAGTGCTGGGTAGGTGTGGTGCCAAATAGTTACTGGATATGAGCTTTCCAAAAAATAATGCAGGTTTCTTATAGTTTAACTCCAACTCACATAAGCAGTAGTATTGGGAAGCCAAATGTCTGACCCTAAAAAATAGGATGAAAGGTTTTAACACCCAAATAAACACAGAACAAATAAAAACATTAATCCTTGCCAAGAAATAGTATGTTACAGAATCACAGAATATGGTTGGGGGAGACTATTAGGATCATCAAGTCCACCCATGAGCCTAGTGCTGCCAGGTCACCTGTAAGCCATGTCCCTAAGCACCACATCTACACACCTTTTAAATACCTTCAGGGATGGGGTCTCCAGCACTTTTCTGGGCAGCCTGTCCCAGTGATTTACAACCCTTTCTGTAAAGAAATTTTTCTTAATATCCAACTTAAATCTCCCCTGTTGTGACTTCAGCCTGTTTCCTCTCGTCTTGTCACTTGTTACCTGGGAGAAGACGTCAATACCCACCTCACTACAACCTCCTTTCAGAGAGTCTCCTCTTAGCTCCTTTTCTCCAGGCTAAACAAACCCAGTTCCCTCAGCTGCCCCTTACAGGACTGTTACGAAAAATGCCCGCAATCAATTATGGATAAACAAAACGGGTTTTATTAGGTTCCTTTAAGCAGGTTCAAATGATGTCTAGTTAGGAATTTTTACATAGAACAATACCTTACACGTAACTGATAACTTGCAACAAGGGAAAACAGGTTTCCCAAGTAAACCAGCCCAGATAGGAATCTGAATAACTTCTCTTTACCAGTGCAAATTGAGAACTATTTACCGACAGCCTAGGGAGGGACGCGTTCACAATAGCTAATAGAGGAATCTCTCGCTTACAGAAAAGCAAATTCTTACCAAATACTGTTGCTGGCGTCCCAACTTCAGTATTTCATAGACTCTGTTCTAACGTCTTAGAACAAGAGCGAGATTCCTTTCTCTGCCTCAGCTTGTCTCTGAGAAGAGACAGAATAAATTCCTTCTTTTCCCTTGTTGTTCATTCTCTGATTCCTGATTCTACTGTCTCTTTGACAAGACTCCCATTTTATAGTAGAACAAATGTGCACTGTGGTCAATTACCAGAAACGGGGTGCGAATGATTTTTCAACAGAACTCAGACTCGCAGGCACCTTCTCCACAGGGCTTCAGAGCCCTGCTTTGTGCAAACTTATGGGCACAAGTACCGTACAAAGGTGGAAGGATGGCTTAGATCCTTATCAGGGCGCCTGCTTGTCTCTGCCTTTGTTTCAACACAGGAAGGGTAGTTAATAACCACCACAAGCACTTGGGCTCTAGACCATTCTCCAGCTACATTGCCCTTCTCTGGACATGTTCTAGCACCTCAATGTCCTTCTTGTAGTGAGGGACCCAAAACTGGACACAGGATTCAAGGTGCAGCCTCACCACCAGTGCCGATGGTGGGGACAATCACTTCCCTGCTCCTGATGGCCACACTATTGCTGATACAAGCCAGTATGTTATTGGCCTTCTTGGTCACATACTCAGCCTGACTCATATTCAGCCGGCTGTCAACCAGCACCCCAGGTCCTTCTCCGCTGGGCAGTTTTCCAGCCACTCGTCCCCAAGCCTGTAGCATTGCAGGGAGTTGTTGTGACCCAAGCGCAAATGCCAGCACTTGCCCTTATTGAACCTCATATAACTTATGAGACCATGCCCACAGTGGAGTGTTAAGATCTAGGTTTACAGGGGGATTCCTAAGGTTTTTCCTGAGCCAGGGAAACACCAGGAGACCAGAGAGACTGCCAGAAGCCAGCAGCTCTCATGGAACAGGTTGATGAGGCGAGGGTGTTGCCAGCACAATGGTGACAGCACCCACACCTATAAAAGAAACCCTTAGGGAGCACAATGACCAGGAGCCCTGTGAACAGTGGCAAAAGGACAGTGGTGCATCAGCCAGAGTGAGGTGCTGCAGTTTGCACAGAAGAGCGCATGGAAAGGGTGCTGGAAGCTCCACCAGGGAGCGATGGTTTCCACCCAGCAGAA
>NW_010431962.1:0-19731 GCF_000710305.1 Buceros rhinoceros silvestris
TTCCTCCATGTTGAACCCAGGACAGTACCCTATGACAATTGTGATTCTGAAACTGAAAGCATCGTTTGCATCGATAAAGGAAACTGGCTGGCAACAGGGAGTGGGAGCATCTAGTGTATTTGTGTTTGTGCTGAAAGACCAATGTTCTTATGGTAAAGCTGGGATTTTTTGTTCAATGTTATTCCTTCATATCCAAGATTCTATTACTTTAAGAGGAAAAAAAAATGTAATTTCAATTTCAGGAATTAGCTGGTATTTTTCCAAACGTGTAGCAGCATTTAGCCACTATTGTCTGATTTGGCAGCATTTGACAACAGGATTTTCCAAAACTCAGTTTGCAGCAGGGCTTGCTGGCGTACTCATAGTCCGACTCATTTACCTTTATCTGAGGAAAGCCACCTCCATCTAATACAGTTTAAGCTTTGGCACAACTCAAAGAGCTTTTGTAGGTCTTCTGTATTTTTAATACTTAGATTCTACCTTTAGGATGGATGTCTCGTCAGTGTGCCATCGCTTCCTTAAGTAGGTAAATGGCAGCCAGTTCGATTTTACACTTCCTTTTGAGCCTCACATTACAGTTTTTTATCCTAGGTAATGACCTCTATTATATATAATGTTGGATGCCACATATCTTCATGAAGTTAAAATGGTTAGCATCCGTAGGTTAGCTGTGGTATATTAGCATTTGCCAAGTCTTCCGATGAATGTTGTCCATGTTTTTCTGTCAGATGAAGGTGTTTTTTTTTTCATACTCCGCTCCTATGACCTGTAGTCTTGTCACAGGCACCTTTGAAGTCTCGTATTGATTTTAAGACGCTTGCTAAATTACAAAGTCCAACACCTGAAATGTCTCTTAACATTTCTTCCTGACCTTCCATTGTCTTATATTTCCAGCCATTTAGGCAGAGCTATAGCTGATGATTATATGTCATGGTGGCAGTCCTTTTCAAAAGTTCTCTTTTTTACCTTATCTGGGTGGCAGAAACAGCAGCTTTAAAGGGATTTACGTTTCATCGCAATTCAATTGTATTTTGAGTGACAATGGCGACAAAAACCCAGGCATTTTATTTCCAATTTAGTGCCTTCTTTCTTGTTTCTTATATATATTGTAACTTTGAGTACCCTGTTTCTCAGAGCTACCCTGAGAAACCATGTCCTGCAGTGGAGATCTTAGAAATAGAACTCGTCCAACCTAACAGTAGATGTGTGCATAATTTCATGTTTATACTAATTTGGTATGAAATTGTTTCACACTTGTGACAACTAATGCTCAGTGTTTGTAGATATCATTTCTTGATCAAATTTTAAAATCAGAACTTTTTAAATGGAATAAATACAGCTGCTGTAATACTGTACTTAGTTAAACAATTAGTATTCTTATAGTAAGGCATCCTATTTAAAATTACTGCAATTTTCCTTCTTGCTTCGTTGTGCAGAAAATTCGCAACAGTTGATAAATAGACAAATACATGGGTAAGGGGCTAGGAACGTGGATCAGGATGCACAAACAACCCAGAGGGTAGTTTAAACACTGTACTACTTAGGGACACTCACTAGCTTTTCCTCTCTACCTCTGTGAAGCTTGAGTCTGCCGCACAGTAAATCATCTTTGTGGTACAGGGAGGTGGATCATGCATGCATGCGCACATGCATGTCTGTCCTGTAGCCTAAAAAGTGACTGGGATACTCACAGAAGTGCAAAGGAGTTGGAAACTCTTTTGTATCGCTTTGGAATAAGGAGGTTCAAAATTTCAGCTAGTCACCCTAGCATAAATATAATTTTAAAAAAAAAGGAATATGGTAATTTCTGGTGTTTATCCAGCTATCCATATTTTTCACTGGTTGTGATCACTCTAAAATAAAATACCTCTATTGATACACTCTTTGTTTCATGATAGCTCTGTGTGGTCAGATAGTGTCACCACATGAAAAACTAAGAAAAGGAAAGAATTAAAGTTTCCCAAAACACGTGGGAAACTTTTCCATTTTTAGAATGAAAGTAGGTAACAGAGACTTACATTTCATTGCAGGGCAATGGTGTTTAGGGTGTTAAGGAACCTTTGAAAATCTTACTTCTCCTGACCTGAGGAGATATGCAGGAAGTGTATGTGGAGATCTGAAAACATCCCTCCCTCCTTTAGGTGGTTTAAACTTAAATGAGAATTTTAATTGAATATATAATGTTGAAGTCTGACATTATCTCTTGGTTTCCCCATTATTGATATATCACATACAATTGCTTCCACTTCTTGACCTGGGTTTGGGTGGAATACGGCTAATTTTCACAAGATACTGGGATGGGGGACAGCCAGGACAGCTGACCTGAACAAGCTAAGGGGATATTCGATGCCATATGATGTCATGCTCAGTATGTAAGTGGGAGACCTGGCCCAGGGGAGGGTGGATTGTGGCTTGGAAATGGGCTGAGTTTTGGGTTCTGGGTGGTGAGCAGCTGCATTGTGCATCTTTTGCTTTATATATTATTTTATTAGTATTATTGTTTCTTTTCTTCTTGTGTTGGTCTTTTAACAGTAGTTATCTCAATCCATGAGTTTTTACCTTTTCCTTCCAATTCTCTTCCCCATCCAACCAGGGGAGGAGTGAACGAGTGGCCACGTGGTGCTTTGTGGCCAGCTTGGCTTAAACCATGACACTTATACACAAGTGAAAGACTAATTTACACATTTTTTCTTGCCACTCCTGTATTTTTTATATTTTGCATTAAAATTTAAGTGGTCTTTTTTACTAATATTTTATGGTCCCTATTTTGCCCTGCTAGAGTTATGCTTCTCTCAGATTAAGTCGTTTATGATTACTTCCCCCCACGCCAAGTAGTCATTCCTTTTTGCTGTTTGGCTTTTTTCTTCTTGAGTAAAATGGAATCCCTGCTGTGCAAGTCAACACCTTTCCTGAGAGACAGAAACTGCTGATTATCTTTCCCACATTAATCTCAATCATACACTGATTACGCTCTTACCTCTCTGATTGCTCTGATCCATCCTGCATCTCTCCCTGAAAACTCTAATGACTCTTGGGCCTCATCTGCTAGTTAAAAGGATTAGTAGCAACTGAGGATCTCTAGATCTTAATGTTCATTATTCTTTCTAGAAACAGTGTCAGAACCTTTATATGAATAACAAGTGGGCAAACTTTCTATTACTTGGGGTTAATTGCTGCTGGAAAAGCAATGTCTGATTTCCTTTTAAGGCCATTGATAGCAATCTTCACCCACTTGCTAAAAAGATCTCTACGTTATGTCTCAGAGGAGTGCAGTGACCAATCAAGACTTGTGTTATTCAGACTAGTTAATTAAAAGAGTGATTTCTCAAAAAAAAAGAAATTCAAATAGTTTTTGCTTTTTTTTTTTTTTTTGTGAATCCACCTTCAATAACCACATTTGTCCATCATCCAAAGCTCACAATGTCCTTAGTGACCTCAGCTTCTACAATAAATGCCCTTCAGTCAGTTTGATAGGCAGGACTTCACACAGTAAATTCACACTGTTAATTGGCATCCTCACCAAAATATCATTCTTTTTCCTTGCAAAATCAAGCTTTAGTAGTCTGGACAATACAAAACTACATAAGTGTTACGAAAACACCCGCAAGCAATTATAAATTAAAACAAAATGGATTTTATTGGTTTCCCTTAACAAGTTCAAGGATGTCAGTTTAGGAATTTTTAGACAGAACGGTCACTTACACAAACTGAAATCTTACACCGAGGGAAGGCAGATTTCGCAAGCAAACCAGCTTCACATAGAAATCCGAATACCTCCTCTTACCAATGCAAATTGAGAATTGCTTACCAACATGCCGGGAGGGACGTATTCACAATGACACCATCTCCACTATCTAATAGAAGAATCTCTCGCTTAACAACACAGAAACACAATCTCTTACCAATACTTAGCTGGCGTCCCAGGCCGAAGGGAATAAAGGTGTCTCAAAACCTCAGTTCTGGTGTCCCAGAGCTCAAGGGAGATTCTTCCTGCCTGGCCTGTGCTCCGAGAAGAAACAGAAATAAAACTCCTTCTGTATCTTCGAGGAGATTCCCTTTTTTATACTCGATTGAAATGTGTATTGTAGTCATAATCAGGAAACAAGGCAAGATGGGTCTTCAGCAGAACTCAGACTTACAGGCACCCTCTCCACAGGGGTTCAGACCTCTTCCTTTGTGCAAAATCGGTCCGTAAGTACTGGAACGGAGGTGGGAGAATGGTTTTAGATACTTAACAGAGCAGCTGCTGGCTCTGCCTTTGTTTCCAACAAAGAAAGGTAGTCATACCACCACAATAAGACGTTCCAATCCCACTATTAAGACCATTTTAAAATCAAGTTATCTACTGACACAGTTTACAGATCCTCCTCTATGAGGGATAGTACATTAATTTTCCTGTCCTCTGGGAGAAAATGTGAATGAAATAATTCAGACCCCATTTCAAATTTCCTGTTGCACATCTGATTTAAGGTTAAATACTGTGCAAACAAGTACAGAGTCCATGTAGTAATTCGAACATCAACTAAATTAAAAATGGGAACCGGTGTATGGTACAGGTTCCTGTTTTTAGGGATAACTGTTCTTTGTCCGAGCCACATGCTTACTGTTATTGTTGTAAGGACAGGCAGGAGAAGGTGTAGCCTTAGAGGCTGAACATGTGTGATTTCCACGCACTATCCCAGGGTGCAGAATCCAGGCAGATTCCATATAGGGTATATGAGACTAGAGAAAAAGAGCTATGAATCGCTTTTTGTTGCAGCAGCTCTCCTTGTTTTTTTCTCCAATATGGCATGTTGCCAGCTGCCACCAACTGCTTGTTCAGTGTGAGCCCATCAGCTGTGTGTAGGATGAGTTTGTGTTATGTGGGACATCATATCGGGACATCATATCAGAACATTCTGCAGGGATTTCTTATGTGCAGAGTGCAATATGCAGCATTTCCTTTCCCCTCTTTTTTTTTTTAAATTATCCTGTCAGAACACTTTACCATGCAAATTATAGACAAGACCCTAGAGGCTCTTTTTTGACTGAAAAATACCCTGTTTCCTGACTTCAGACTATTACATCTTGATGTTTCAGTACTTTTGTTCACACTATCCCTCATGAAAAAGGAGAAAGATAAGCACTTTTTATCATTCCTAGACAAGAGTGAGTTAAAAAAAGCATATTTGGAAATGATGCAGTCTTTGACTTGTTGCTGTAGAATCTGAAAATTTGTGCATGTCTCATTTGATTTCCAGTAAGGACCCTTCTAAGCATTGCTTCTGGGTACAAGACAGCAACCTTCCTTTTACGTTCCTGTTTCATGTTGCTAATTAACGCCGTAACTGTCATCAAAAGGCCAGTAGGCATTGATCTGTTGATCTCCCAAAGTGATTAGAAACATGAAATTTGCTAATAGGATTTGCCTGGAACGTCACTGAGAAGCAGAAAGGCCAACTCCACCTCTGTAACAATTTAATGCAGAAGGTCTGCCACATCCAAAGTGCAACCGCTTTGTTCTCAAGGCAATACTGGTGTCACAGCTTTACAAGACAAATGTTGCTTATAGCTATTCTTGTAGTGGGTAAGGATTGTCCTTCATTACCCTGGCACAAGCTGGCAAGGCTCAATTCTTCCATATGAAAAATTTAATGACAATGCTTTGATGAATTGCTCTCAACGGGCTTATGAAGACTTGCTAACTTCCTTATGAAAATGTTTGAAGAGATACTGTAATTAGTTAAACTGTATTTCAATAAAATAAAAATGTGTTAAAACATCTTCTCCCTTATTAGTATTTCTATTTCTCATTCAAGTGGAAATGTGGAAAAGGCACCATATGTATTTGTTTCCATTTGCGTGTAAGAGAAAGAAAAAAAGAGGAAAAGGATTGGGCTGAGGGAGGATTTACTGTAAAGAAAGTGACAAAATATGTCTTTTTGTACAGATTAATTTCATTGGATGTTTTCCATGATGAATGAAGCTAAAGGAAATGTAACTGTCTTGTACAGCTTTTCTGCTCATTTCTTGCAGCAGCATTTAAGCTGTGATTGAATCTGTTTGTAAGGTGGTCGTAGGATGCTATGTGATAAAGAAATAATATTTTCCCAACATTTCATATGCTGTCAAGAAATTGCTTCTTAAAATCTGTGATGCTTAGACAACTGTCATTTTTAACTGGAAGTGTTTAAGTGATTCTCCACCAAACAAAATATTGAAACTGTTCAATTTACATAATAATAATCTGATTTGCATATTAATTACTTTCATTTAATTTGTTGTAAACAAAATGTTTTAATCTGGTTTCAGGATAATCTCTAACCTTCTATTGTTCTTCATTTAATGCTCACACACAGACACACACGTACTGGCCTTCATCTATGTTGCACAGTTTTCTTTTTCTCGAAAAACATTTCTCAATTCCAAGAAATAGATTTACTGTGGGAAATCCCAAGAAAAAGAAAATATTAATCTTTTCTTTTCTTTGTCTTTTTTTTTTTTTTGTTATTGTTCAACTTTTTGTTGTTGTTGATTTGTAGGTCTTTTCTGGGGTATTTATATTGCTCTGTGCTATCTGAGCTAACTGTTTCAATTACAGATGTAAAAGTTAGTGATTGCAGTTTTTGAAGACACTGTTTTATTGATGATTAGCCATTTCTACATTTAATGTTTTGTTAATATTTGAGCTATAAAAGCTCTATGTTTCATATATAATTTAACTGAAAAAATTGAGCTCTCTTTATATGCATTATTATTTTTAGTATTAAAAATTTTACTAAAAAATTCAACATTTTGGGGTAAATGCCCCCTCATATAAGAATTCCTTGTAAAATGGTGTTTTACCATGGGTAATGCTATTCTAAACACAATAACACTATTTTAAACTCTATATCTTGATGGGATAGGATCAGGAAGTAAAGACCGTTCTCTTCTTATCATTTCTGTGTGTTGTCTCTATTACTGTTTCTGTCACATAGAGGAACAGCTACTCAGTAGTAGCAGACAACAGCTATGATATAATAAGGAAGTTCACACGGAGAGTCTTACACTAGCACAAAGGGAGTGCAGAAGATCTGAATGACCGCTCCCATGAAGCACTATAACAATTACCCTAAATAGAAAATATTTTGATTTTGGAATATCTCTCTTTAAAAATAGAGTGTGTTTTGTTGAGGGGGTTGTAGGAAGGGAGAAATAATTTTTTTCGAAGCGGGAAGTAGTCACAGAAGATCTTTTTAGTCAAACACATGGATCTTGAAAGTAAACTCCCTGTTTGCCTTCACCAAAGGCTAGGCTTATTATGTGGGGCACAGCACTTTGCTAGTACAGCAGCCCTCCTTTCTGTCCTCTGTTCATCTTGGACACCTTTGCCCTACTGTTCTGTGGCATGAGGTGTCCTAGCTTTCTTTGTGCAGTGTGCAAAGGTAGGAGGGATTCAACTTGGAATGGGTTCAGCATATCAAGGGAGGAGCTCTGTAGCCACCACCACCAGGAACTTGTGTCTTTGTGATGAGGAACATCTCCTTCCTCCCCCAGGATGGCGTTGAATACAAGAGAACTGAGCAACCCTTATGCTTTTTTCTGGAAGAAGGTGTCTCTATCTTTTAGCATCTAAAAGTACATTTTTATGGTCTTTAGTAGGCAGATGTGAGCAGATCTAATTACCTCATGTGAAATGATGTGATACTGTAGCTACAAAACCTGTAGGGAGAAGCTGGTTTGGACAGAGCCATCTTGGAGCATGGGTGGACCAGGATCAGCACTCAACAAACTTTATTACTAATGAGACTCAGCCCCCACTGCAAATGTATCACTGCTCCATTTGCACAAAAGTTCTGGTCTCATGAAAAACTGTGAGTATAAAGGCATCTTTATAGAGAATCTAAGTTAATCAAATATAGAGAACATAACTGTATGGAAAAGTCCAATTGTCCCACTTAACACTGAAGGATTCCTTAGGTGCTTTGAGTGGAAATATATCCCCCACAGAAATAATCCTGCTAGGGAAGAACTGTCCCATTAGGGGAAGGGTAGAACCTTGGAAACTAAAAGAGAGAGAGACATTTCTTTGTTTGAATGACCTTATTACCTTGGGAGAATTAGATACCAATCAAGAGGAGGTGAAAAAAGAAAAATAATAAAATTAAGAAGGAAATATTATTTAAAGCCCTTAAGGAACAAGGTACAAAGAAATATATTTCCTCAGAAATATGTGAATGTATTCTGAATGTTCTTCCAGAATAAAAAAGACCCACACTTTTTAAAAAAGAAAATTCTGCTCTTATAAATTCTTCATAAGAGTTCAGTAACTAACATGTCATGACAAGGGCTTCAGGTGTCAGGATTTCCTGCAAAGGAAATTATTTTAACCTTAACCCAGAAATCAGAGCTTATGATGGGAGACCATGCAAGCTTAATGATTAAAAGAGGATTCAGATAAAACTGTTTCTGAACCTTAATGCAAATTTTCTAAAGAAATTACAAAGATATCTTTCCCTTAGAAATTGTTTCTGACAAAGTTCCACACTGGAGGTTAATGACACGTCTACCTCGTCAGAGCCTTCAAAAAAATGAAAAGTTAACTGAAGACATGATGTATGAGAAAAGAAAAGGTGAAGAAAAACATTTATAAATGCCTGTTACCACGTTGGCAGAACTGCTAAAAGATAACATCTAAATGAAAGAAACTCACTGTACATAGTTATATCCTGTCGATGCCAAGCTCCCCTGTGGTCAGTGGAAGCCTCACTTCTGATTTCAGAGAACATTGGAAAAATCAAGAAGAATTTTGCTTTCAGTGTAATTATAAGATGGTTGCAGATACATGGTGTAGAGTATTCAAAGGTAGCAGAGAACCTCTCTAGAAACTTCAGTCTTCCATTTAGATGGAAAGTAATATGTTTCTACTTACATTTTCGGCATACCTTAATGTTGAGACTACAGAGAAAAACAGTTTCTAAACTTCAGGGAGATGAATCACATATTCATTACAATCTCTTTCCTGCAAGGAAGTGCCCTAATTCCTGTAAGGAAGGAATATGATAAAGCATGTCTTGAATATTTGCAAAAGAATTGGTTCCTACCAGCTAATAAAGCTGCTGTTGTTACCAACGACTATTAACTACTGCTGCCTGCTTTAAGGAACATACTTATAAAAGGGATGGCAGGGGAACCCAGTGCTTGCTGGGTAGAACAAAATAAGTAATTAACATTTTTAGGAGTCTCTTGTCTCTTGATCAGTAGAGAAGTTTCACAGAAACAAGTTTTTTTAACATTACTTGCAGCAAAGAGGACTTTTTTTTTGTAAATATGCTCAGGAATAGTTAGTGTTCAAAAGATTTTCTCATACAGTTTGAGACTCTTTCTCCAAAGACTGTGAGGGGCATAGATTTGAACTTAGTGACTCATGGTGCAGAAGCATGGGGAAAACTGGAAAGAAGGGGGAAAAGATTTTGTGAGTGTCCTCTGAAAGAGCAGTTCCCGTGTTATAAAAGTTATTCTGTTGTTCTGGCATACACACTGTTAAAGAAGGTTTTAATCCTAAACCACCATTTGGCTACAGAGTGTTAGGCAGTGCTGTTCTTTCCTCTGTTCTTACCCAGTAAGTCTGGCTCTGCTAAATGTCCAATTCTGCAGACTCCAGTAGGTGTTTGTATGAGACTATCCAAATCACTGGAATAACTCCTTTCATTGTTGCCTGTCAAAGACACTTGGATAGTGAAAATACATAATCTGAAACTGTTTTCATGGTATTTTTTGACATACTCTCTAAAATCCCGGAAAAGAGGATTTTACTGACCTGTGGCTCAGCTTCCCCATTCTTCATGGTTGTCATTCTATATCGACTATCGTCATTATGTTATTGTTTCTGCCTACCAACATTGCACCATGTATCCCAAAACCATCACGATATCCACACTGCTCCTACTATTCTCTGGTTATGTATATTTAGTGGCTTTAAACAAAATATCTGTCTCTTCTTTCTCCATTCCCTCTCCAAAAAGCAGAAGAAAAAAGATGTAATGGAAACCTTGTGATACAATTGCTACCTTGGACAGAATGAGGTCTGTCTGATATGTTAATATGCCCGTATTTCCAAGGTTATTTTCAAATCTAGACCATTCTTGCTTATTTTAAGAATATTCTACATGTTAGTCTTCCCCTGCATATCTAGGTTCTGCCAATTTGTCAGACTTGCTTTATCTGCAGGTTGTCTGTTATGTCAGGCTACAAAATAACATATATACAATACAGTTTTATATATAGTAATGCAGTAATGCATTTTAAAGCTACACTGGCTGTACGATAAAATAATTGTGTGTGACCAAGATGGCTTTCAACTGTTATTGAAAACAGAAAATGCCAATGTTTTTTTTATATTTCTGCTGAAGATGTGATGTGTGCACATATAAGTCACATTCTGTTTCTAAAATCTCTTGACCAAAAGTCAGTTCTTAACTTTTATGAGGGAATATATATGAGAATTACAATGAAACAGAGTGAAATTGAAGCACTGTGAAGTTATAGCCTGAGCATCCCTCCAGCTCCTGCCTCATCCCCACAAGAAGAGGGGTCATACAGGTTCCTCGATCACAGGCATGTCATTTTGCAGGAAGCTTCGAATCATTGTAATAACAGACTCTGCTGGTTAGCATGCAGACATAGGGCAACAAAGGGCTGCAACTACATTGAAGATTTCAATGCAGAACCCTGCAAGAATTAGTCTAAATGGGAAAAACAGTCTACATTCTTGTAAATTCAAAAAACTACAGGCAAAATATAAGTACAAATGTTGCACTTCCCTTTACATTCCTTGTCAGGGAACAATAAAATTGTGTATTTAGAAAACACAGTGTTACTGCAAATACATGACATTTAGCTAATTGGAGATGCCTTGTGAGGTGGTGTAATTTCCAAAATCAATATATAATTGTTTATTTTTACTTGTACTAATGATAAGTTCAAGGGAACTGAAAGATTTTTTCAGTAAAAAGTGAAGTGGGAGAGTGAGTATAAAACATGGTTGCTTGCCAGTGGGTAGCTTACTTTCAATCCCAGCTGGAGGCAACAGTGAACTAATGCAATTCCAAATGCCCTTTTGCTAGGTTTTCTATTCCTTTTTGCTGTCTATCCTTAGCTGGATGTCTGGTAATGCAAATTCAGACATTACATTCTATACCTGCATCATAAAAAAAGAGGATGCTCAGTGATTAAAAATGTTTGAAGCAGACAGTAGATGAGGGGTGAAAAGTAATTGGACTAGGATATTGATTAATGCGGAATTTTATATTACTATGGAAAATTTGGTTTTGATCACCCACAGACAAAAGCTTTTAGCTTATTTCCTCTCCCTGTTTTTCTCACTGCTGTGTATCTCAGATGTTTTATTGTTTGTTAAAAAACACTTTTTTTTTTTAAATTTCTTTGATGTGAGTATTCATGAGGCAAAGAATGTTTTAATATAATTGTTATCTGGTTTCAGATAAAGATGGATTTGCGATTATTAAATCTCCGTAAGGAATATAATAACCATTGAAGCTTATTGCTCATCATCTTCTGAGAAAAAAATATTAAGGGTATTGAGATTTTATGAGAAAATACGCTGCAGTATGATGCGCTTATGCTTTACAAGGGTTCCAATTCCTATACTTTGTTTTTGCATACTTCGCTTACCAAATCCTGTGGAATCTGGAATGCAGAGATAAAGCTGCAGCTACTCTTGGGAAGAAAAACCCTGACAACGACTTTGCAATCAAACCAGTGGTTAGTCATATATCTTTTAAAACTGACAATAAATTTTGGACAGTTTGAGAATCTCAAGCTTTGGCAAAGGTAGTATAAATGAATTTGGCTTAGTTTCCCTTGAGATTTGTAAGCATAGTTTTTAAATGCAGTTTTATCACTTAACTGTTTTCAATCATTAAGTATTTGAAAACCAAATAGGATTAAAGTGAAATCTTGCATTTAGTAAACAATATGCCATATTATTTTTCACTGCACACTAGTAAGGATTCATGTGCTTGTAGTTAAGGCAGACGTGGATCTGGTATGGGCAAAACAGAAGCTTTTTTGGGGGAAACAAGAACAATAGTATATAAACATAATGAAAACTGGCAACACAATAATTTGGTGTTAAATTCCATGAATGCATCATAGCCCCTTTAGAAGACCAAATGACTAGTCATTATTCTGGTAGAGAGCAACACTGATTACTCCGTTTCTTTCTGTTTCCTGTGCATTCACATAAGCATTGTGACGACAACAATGAAATCTGTGGACAATGGCTTCAGAATTTACTAGATAGCAAACTTATCAGTAGACATTTTGCAGGTGGTGTTAAGTTTGGCTTTAGCAGAGTTGCACACAGTGATTCTGAACTTGGCCAAACCCAACAGTTTTAAAGCATTGTATTTGCCAACCAGTAAGCAAGAGGGCCAGGAGATCTGCGTGACTGTTAGTGTCTTGTCACCTGCAGAGTCAAATCTGTAGTCTGGTCTCCTGCAATGATGCCAGGCAGTGCATAGGTGTTAGCACAAGCCAAGAACCTCTCCCAGTGAACAAACCAAGTGGGTCCACGCTGGCTTAGAGCTAAGGAGGTTTAACCTTATGGGGACAAGCTATGCTGTGCCAGCTGTATGCTGTGATGGAGAATGGTCCCTTGACTATTTTATATGCTAGAATAGATGTAACTTTGCAGTCCAGCCTCTAATAACTATTGTGAAATCTTGTAATTTGTCAGAACTTGAGAAAAGAAAAGCCTGTAATTTGGCAGCGGTAATAAAGCTAAATCCCGAATAAAGGAACCAAGAAAGAGCTTACCCTGATTTTGGATTTTCACTACCCTCAATGATCAAATTGTAAAAGGGATGAATAAGAAATATGAACCAAAAAACTGCTGTGCTGACTTGCTCTTGTAGTTAAATTTTCAACAGCAAACCAATCTTCAAAAGAATGCCTCCAGAAGAGGCACCTGAGAAATTATATCACAAAAGTACTAATTTTTCGTGCTCTTTGAATTTGTGAGGTAAGAAGCCACTGACTGCTTTGTGCTTATCTACACCGAATTTTGCTAGAAGACATGAGCTTATTCTTTCCCCCACTGAAGTTTTCATGGAGAAACCTGAATGCTAACCAACTTAAAGCCCCAAATTTTTCTATCCACATCAAACCAATACACATCGCTTTTCAGAAGAGATTTAATAGCACAGCTTGAAGCTGGCTCTGATTCAACTGTGCTGGTGTACAGGAAGTTCTCTCTTGCATCTGTTTGCAAAATATAACGTGCTGATGTATCCGTATAATAGCGTTTACAACAGCAGTTGAAAGCAAAGCTTTGAATAGTTGAGGACATCATCCATCTTATGTTGTCTGCAAATAAAAACATCGTTCTTACCAAGGAAAAATTCATCACAAGAATATAAATGAAATACATTTTTAATGAGTGAAGAAGGTCTTGTCATGTAAGTTAAACTCCACATCTATTTGCTCCAAGATCTTTTAAGAGATGAGTTTATAAATCTGTTGATTTTTTTCCCCCCAAAAAATTTGGTGATATAATTGATACTCCATCACTTTGAAGCATTATTCTTTCTGGAAGGATTTGATTTTCATTTGAGTCTATAACAATGAATTCTCCTGCTAAATGCAAAAATGTCCTTTCTAGACTAAGTAGCAAATCTCAGGAATCTTAGTCAGACCAATTTCAAGCATGATGAGATTGTGCCTATATGTGAAAAACCTTTAAAATTGCCCTTTTTTTTTTTTCCCTTTGGGGGGTGGGGGAAGGGTTTAGGAAATTAGATTAATTTTCCTTTCCTTGCCTTACTTTGCTTTGACTTTTAGGCAGAGTTGGAAAATAAATCAGTAGGCGAATAACTTCTGTTTGGTTTTGAGTTTAAATTGCAATAAATAAATAAATGAATAAATGAACTCTCTTTGCTGCCTTTTATACACTTTTGGAATATTACTCTCCAGTAATTAAAAATAAATTTTCTGCCTGCGTGCCCTTTCAGATTTCAAGTATGCACCTTTTCATAGTTACATTGTTACTAGAATCTTCAGGAAATGTCCCAATTTAGTGAAGAAAGCTAATAGAAAATGTACTCGCAATGTTTTTACCACTATGGAAGATTTTGGTGGTTTTCAAAAAAACTGTTAATTTTCCAGCCTCTACAGCAAACAAACAAATGAGAACAACAACTGTGAACTTTTGGTTCAATAACATTGAACTGGCCATTGGGATTCTCGGTTTATTGAGTAATTTTTTGGAATAGATATGTCTTTCTTCTTCAGCAGAGCTGTAGAAATACATTGTCTCTCATTACAATTGCACTGCAACTTTCCACCGGTTGCACATCAGTTTTACAGGCTTTTGGACTGGATTGTTTGTGTTGTTAGACTGAGCTCAAAAACATTGGCTCATGTTTTTTGACAGACTATCACTTACAGTGCGATGAAAGAAGGCGTCTTCCTGTCAGCATAATCTGCCCACGGTTCTTCACTTTTATTACATTCTGCTGCATGCTGATTGTCACCATGGTGTTGCCTTAACCAAGAATGAACTGTAGGGATCAACAACCAAAAAAAAAAAAAGAAAACCCTTCTTTATCTCTCTTCTCACATACTTCTTTTATTACCAGTGTGTTGTAAATCACCAATCGCCTGTTGACACTAAGTCAGGGGCACTAATCAATGAAGAGAAAGCAAGAACTCTTAGAATACCTCTGCTGGCTTTGCCTGCTCAGGTTGTTCCGCCCTGTTCACAACATGCAGAAAATCTGAGCCTGGCACGTAGGACAAAGAAAATTTTTCTCCCCCACTCAATTATAAATGCTCAGTTACTGAATATTTAATGCTGTGATTAACACTGTGATGATTCATGTCACATTTTTTATTTGTCCCTTTCATCCTGAAGGATCCCAGAATGCTTTCCGTATCTCTGATTCCACAAAGACTACAGAAAGGTTTCTTAATCGAACAAAGTGGGAAAAATGACAGCTTTAACAGCATAGCACATCTCATTGTTATTAATGATGATAATCATTCCTGGCACTAGCTGTAAGTTCCACCCTTTTTATAAGGCTCTCAGAAAGCAATTTAGAACCAGGTATTGGAAGTCTTCAGACACAGCAGTTCCACAACAAGATAAACTTATATCTACAGTAAAGTGGAGGCACATACATTAACCAAGTTACCTGAGTCAACAATACAGTTATAAATGGAGGTCTCAGGAGCTTTGAAAAAATTTGCATTTTCTCACCTCAATGTCCTATTTTAGCTGTTATAATATATTTCTGAACTGATGTCAAGATAAGGTGTGAAAGAATCTAAGGAAGAAAATTCAATTCCACCCATCTGGATAATTAGGGTTTTTTGGAATTAAAAAGCTCAGCCTTGTTCTGAGACATGAATACTCAGGGGAAAAAAAAAAAGGGAACTGAGGCACAGTATGAAATTTCCAGAAATCCTGGAAAGACCACAGTTAATTTTCAGGCTTACAGAGTAGAGAATCGCTATGTTTGCAGTAAAGGAGTTTAGTCGTTAGGACAAATCCGATGCATGGCATGCACCAGGGTCTTCATCAACCCAGGGATAACAAAAAGTTTAGTCACCTCAGATGTGGACTTGGGAGCAGGTAGCTGACACTCTCTGTGTGGAAGTGGAAATATCCATATGCTTTCTAACAGCCAGTATCAGACCATTTGCCAATGACACAGCTTCTGTGTAGCCTGCAAAGATGTGTATCTGCACACCCCCCACCCCACCACCCACAAGCTCCGCAACCCTTACACCACGGAATGTGTACAGACTGCTGTTAGTGTCACAGGATGGGAATCACACCGGAGAGACACATTTCATCACCTGCCCTCTCCCTGTCATGCACCATAAAGGTCAAAGAATAAATGAGTCTTGGGACTGGTAAGATAGGGACCTTGGGGAGCCTGGTGTTACAGCCTGAGTGAATGAGAGGGAAGAAATGCTGGGATCTGTCCCCTGGTGCTTCCTCTTGGGTGTGCTTTCCTGTCTAGTGATTTCTTTCCTCCAGATAATGGCTCTTCCTCTTTCCAGTTCTTGCAATCTTGTAATTCTTGTATTGGCCTCATAGTGGTCGAGTTTCTAGCAGCCACTGAGAGAGTAGAGACTGCTTCCTCCAGGCCAGATGTGTAACATCACGGATGTCAGCTCTTATACTTGCTACAGTTTGCATGTTGGGCTTCTACTACTTACAGTTTTGCTCTAGGATCCACGACACCATGCTGAGATATCAAAATTTATCTCTGCCCGAAGTAATCTTGTATCTTTGAGATGCACTTTTCCATATATTATAAATCATCCAGATGGATTTGTCTCTCCCTCTGGGCGAATATTTAAACTGTACCTCTTCCTCCTTCTCTTTTCCCTCCCACCTTCTTTGATTACCTTTCCTGATCATGTAGTTTCAAACGCAACAAGCATTCTCTGTGAGAGCTGGATTTAGCAGACAGAAATAGATGTATCCAGCAACCAGCTACCTTCTCTTCTACCAAAGATCACAATCTTTCCAAAGATATTAATCTCACAAGACTTTAGTTATAACATTACTTCAGTTGCTTTTGCAGATAGACTTTTCTTCACTCCAGCCCCATTCATTTATTCACCAATTCTGAAGACAAAAATCTGAAAGGTCTCCCCTGTAACTAACATACCTATATAACCGAAGAATCAGCCTGTCCTTCTCTCTTCTGAATTCTGTGGTTTTAAAATGAACATTGTGAATATTTTCATGTAATTTTTAAAAAAATATTTATCCTAATTTAGAAGCTATGAATCATTCCATGTGGATTATGTCTTATTTAATTGCTAGATGCAAAGAACCTATTACTCTGACAACAGCAAAGATACTGTGTTCTTCAGCAGTTGGTATTGGGACCAGTGCTGTTTAACACATTTGTTGGTGACGTGGACAGTGAGATCAAGTGCACCATCAGCAAGTCTGCCGATGACACCAAGCTGTGTAGTTCTGTCGACATGCTGGAGGGAAAGGATGCCATCCAGAGGGACCTTGACAGACTTGACAGGTGGGCCCATGAAAACATCATGAAGTTCAACAAGGCCAAGTGGATAAGGGTCGAGGCAATCCTAGGCATGAATACAGGTGGGGAGAAGAGTGGATCTAGAGCAGCCCTGTGGAGAAGGACTTCAGGGTGTTGATTAGGAAAAACTGAATATGAGTCAGCAATGTGCCTTTGCAGACTCGAAAGCAAATCACATCATGGACTGCATCAGCAGAGGTGTGACCAGCAGGTCAAAGGGAGGTGACTCTCCCCCTCTACTCTGGTGAGACCCCACCAGGAGTACTGCATTCAGCTCTGGGGGCCCCAAAATAAGAATGACATTGCCCTGTTGGAGCTAGTGCAGGGGAGGGCCACAAGGATGATCCAAGGGCTGAAGCACCCCTCCTGTGAGGACAGGCTGAGTGAGTTGGGATTGTTGAGCCTGGGGAAGAGAAAGCTCCTTAGAAACCTTATAGCAGCCTTCCAGTGCTTAAAGGAAAGATGGGGGAGGACTCTTTATCAGGGAGTGTAGAGACAGGATAAGGGGTAACAGTTTCAAACTGGAGGAGGGTTTATTTAGAATAGATGTTAGGAAACAACTCTTTACTGTGATGGTAGTGAAGCACCAGGTCAGGTTGACCAAAGAAGTTGTGGATGCTCCATCACTGGAAGTGTTCAAGGCCAGGTTGGATGGGGCTTTGAGCAACCTAGTGGAAGATGTTCCTGCCCATGGCAGGAGGTTTGGAACTACAGGATCTTTTGGTGCCTTCCAATCCAAACCATCCTTTGATTCTATGATTTATGATATTCTTAATTCCTTCAGCATCTTTCCAGTTCTGCAGACTGGGATCTGACACAGAAATGTGAGCCTTTCTGACACAAGCATAAAGTAAACAGCTTGTTAAATAGGTCATCATTATTTAATACTCATTAATGCTTTATTGTTCATGGCTTTGTGACTTTATTATATTTATTTATAGAAATTTCCCGTTGCAAGGCAATTTGGCTACAGCACAGTTCCTACAAAAGAAGCATGTCTAAATATTTACATACTTAATATATGAGAGTTATATGAAAAAACCCTGGAGACAGTTTTTATGTAACGGGCCATAACTGAAAAACAACAACATCCTTATCTTCTGTTCCCTTCATGTAAAAGTTACATAAACTTCACAATAAGCACAGATACTGATCCGCGTGGCCGAAGAATTGCATATGTGAATGAAGGTTAAGTGTAATAATTGTCAGTGCATCATCAGATTGTGCTAGGGATTTGAGAGATTTTCAGAAAGGTTGTATTCTCTGCAGCTTGCCATGAAGACAGACCTTAGCCACCTGTTTTTCTGAGAGACTATTGATTACTAAAGAACTCTACAACATCAAAAATCCTTCACTATTATTACCTGATCTCTGGACACGTAAGAGAAATGCAAGCTGGAAAAATAAATCTGGGTTTGAGTACAAAAGCTTTACAGTCCCTTACCTGTAAAATTGGTTTCTATCAAGCACAAACAGGCAACAATGTTTTACACAACATCAAAAAGATTGAGGCATCATGTGAGAATAGGGTAACCTTTTCTTTTTATTGTTTAAATGGAACAATAATTCATTCCTTTAATTTCACGAATATGTTAAGAAATGTTTAACAACTGGCCAGATCCTTTTTGTAATGACATGTTTAAATCTGCTGAGAATAAAACCCTATTACAAATAGATGTCATTCTTTTAGTGAAAGGTCACAGGTCATCCCTGGGGTACTGCCTGCCCTTATAAATACATTAGTAGCTGTAAGTTATCCTGCTGCCCTGAATCCTGCCATGAATTTCCTTATGAATATTTAGTAGGTATAGTACAACCCTACCGTGTAAAGAGAAAAGTAAGAGATAAAATGAAGATAAATCATAAGAGTATCTGACTTAAACCATCTATATGCATTTATCTTCTCAGTTAATAGGAAATTCCTTTAATTGCATAGTGGGACATTCTTCAAACCTGGTGGGCAGAATCATGCAAAATAGAGTTCAGCCAGTGATCAGATTACACTACTCTATGTTCAAGAATGTAAAACTATGGGGGCTCGATCATCACTTAAATCATGCCTTCTTTACAGTGGCTCTGCAAGACAAAAGGTGGAATGTAGACTTGGCTGATGACTTATTTGCCCCTCCTGTCTCTGGCACCTGAGCTGAAATGCTGCCTGACTGCTCAGAGACTGACTGGGAGAAGAGAATTTTGAGTATCCAGGCAAAAGTATTTCCTTTAAAACCTCACAAAAATAATCGAGTCTTATGTGTAGGAAGATCACCAAAAGGCATGAGGATAGGTGCTTCTTCACACTTTCCATAATTTTTTTTTTTTTATTGAGACTGGAATAGATAACATCTCTGACTACACTTTTGTCTATATCTGAGTTCTAGTGGGAAAAAAAACCAAACAAACCACACCAGTTAATAGTAATGTTTTTCTTACTCTTTGAACACAATTATCTTTTCCTGTGAAAAGAAAGAGTGAAAAACCCACAACTTTTTCAAAAAATATATGCGCTGGTTTTCTATGCAAGCTATAAAGATAGAAATTAGTATTTTTTCTATGTGATACTGGTTTGTCTAAGTACATCCACAAGGTCCACTGAAAGGGAGGGAGAATGAAGTCTTTATTTGCAGAGAGTCATTTATAGAGGTACAGAAGAAACAGGTCCATGGGGCAGGAGAAGGAA
>NW_010431962.1:19841-23697 GCF_000710305.1 Buceros rhinoceros silvestris
TGAGGAGAGAATATTTTTAGTAAGAAATGAAGATGCTGGATATTATAAATGAGCCGCACTTGTGCATACTTCAAGCCCACATGCCTGCCTAAGTAATTCCTGCGGTGTACTGCATGTACATATACCGTCTCATGGATTGTCCTTTCTCTAGAGAAGCGGTCTTACTGCCTGCGTTGATTTTAATTTCATAGGGGAAAGATGAGCCAGTGCCTAGACCCAATCTAGAAGAGGGTGCTCTCTGATCTTGTTCACAGTCTGAAAATCACAATAAAGCACACAGTACTCCTAGGAAAAATATTTTATAGTGATATGGACATCCTTTCAACTCCACACAGATTTCTGTTCAGATGGCGTCTTAGACTCTGCTAATGCTTCTGGTGCCTTCTATTTGCTAACGGATCACACAAGTAATGATTAACCATTTTTCATATTAATGTAAATCACTTTGCACATGGATGTTTTAATCAGCCAGCACTCGAGATTTTAGTCTGTAAATGACAGCTCAGTTGCAGACAGGATGTTGTGGCTCCAGAAGCAATGACAATCTATCTCATAACTAGTGGAATGAGAAGTCTTATGCTGTTGTTGAAGACTTGAGATGCTGGTACAGAGAACTGGACACCGCTTTCCTCAAATGAAATTTCTGTGTGTTGTATAAATCTATTAGAGACAACAGAGGAAGGTCAGCATTCTTCTCTGAAAGATGGATACGCACACAATCTAATCCAACCCTGACTCAAGTATGGCTACCAAGAGCCATATGGACATAACATAGCAGTATAAACCGGTTTCAGCTTTAGTTTTGAGCAGTTGTGTGTCTTTTTGTTAAGATGGGTTTATATGTAATTTTTGAGTGTGTGATTAACACACTGTAGGTGGTAACCTGCAATAGATCCCTCTGCCTGAGCACGGGGGGTTGGATCAGATACCCTCCAGAGGCCCCTTCCAACCTCAACCGTTCTATGATTCTGTAACTAACATATATTAACAGCAAGTAATTATTCTGTATAGAATGAGCTATCTACAACCCTAGGACAAAAATGTAGCATACAAGAGTACAGAGAGGGGATGGTAGTAGATGATTTGACAGTTGACAACGAAGGCCCCTGAGTCTTTAAAGAAACTCGCCCGTGGTCAGTTACTAGTGATTACAGGCATGCAGCCTTGGGAGTTGGGTAAAATGAATTTGATGCAAAACCAAAGACAGCAAAGCAGGGAAGGCTGGATGTACTGCTGGGTCAGGTTTACTGGAGAGGAAGGAAAAGAACTGAGCCAGTCCACGAGGCGGTTCTTGTAATCTGGGGTATAAAACCCACAATTAATTTAAATCAGAGCAGTGTCAGTAGTCACTGCTGAAACTGGTTCCTGAGTTTGTGTATAAAAGTGTTGCTCTTATTACCTGTATATATGCTTTATCTCTTCTGCTACTTTGAGTATCTTATTAGGTAAGTGTACGTGTACAAATGTGTGCGTGTTTGTATTATTCTTTTGAAGTGTTTGGGAGTAAATAATAAAAAAAATTAGTAATTTGTGAAAGGCATTGTGTGTGATTTCCTTTCTCTCCTCGTCCTCCATTTGTGTCCAACCAGTTGTTTGTTTTGGCATCAATAATCAGTGAATGCATAAAACATGCAAGGGGAAAAAAAAAGGAAGAAAAAAGAGTAAAGCTGCTAAGTGGAAATCCCCCAAGAATTTTCTTTTAGAGAAGATTTGGCAGAAACTAAAGATGTTTTTAGTTATGTGCTTGTGGAAAAAATAGTTTTCTTTTATACTGCTTTCTAAGCACTCCAGTTTTTGTTGGGCCCATGGAGATAGCCCTAACAGACAGATGTTCCTATTGAAGTTGCAATAAATCCTTAAAATGCATGACTAAAACAGCAGCAGCACTATTCTGTGTCCTTTGATGTATTTGTTAGACACTCCCATAGAAATTTAAATCAAATACAACCTCTACCACCAAACCAGTAAGTTGTGAAAGAAACTTTCATTCTTTTCCAGAACGAGAAGCAGTTATGCACAGCTCAAAGCGTTTCAGAAAGTATAATGAGGGTATGATATTAACCAGTCAATTGGACTAATCTAAATGACCGTCAGTACTTCAAGCAAAAGAGGCCTTATTATAGTTACAGTTATTACACTGCTGCAGTTACAAGGTTACTTAGAAAGCTGAACTGAATCCATCAGCATATTAGAGCCTGAAATGCCAAATCATCAAACTGGAGGCCTTAATATCCCATTTAGAAATGGTAAGATGAGAAAGAGGCCTATGTGAAAACAGGGAAGATATAGGAACTTCTTGACATCATTATTCTCCATATTCCAAACCAGTAATTCATCTAAATGATGTATGGGCAGTTCCCCTGCTTTATCGTTTTTCTGGAAGTTTTCTTCAGCCTGCAACTTCCAAGAGACACTTCTTGCACTGTAGGTTCTCATTTAAATGAGCTCACTAAAAATGATATATTTCATTATTATGGATTTTTTTAAAATTTTGCTGATAAGGAAAATGAAAGAGCAATCATAAGTGTTGATACTGCCTTACAGGATCGGGAGCCGTTAGTAACCAGGTAACACAACTGGTTATGTCATGACTTGTGAAGATGGCCAGATTTTTTGCTCTCAGACGATGCCAGAGAGTGTGCTTTTCATGGAAGAAGAAAGATTCAACTGTGCTTTATAACAAGGCCATTAATGGACAAGTCCACTTCATGCTACAGTATTCATCTGGAGCTTAGCAGTAAGGTGGACCAGGACCATAAAAGAAATATATTTTCAGTTTAAAAGTGAAAGCTGGAATGAGGGGGAACCTGGAGTGGGACTTTGGATAAAATGAGTTCAATAAATGAACTACCAAGGTCATTAATAAAATGTCCATATGAACACGCAAAGCACACAGAGAAGGACAATTTGTTCTGATCCAAACTTAAATGACTGCAAGAAGCACTGAATGGAAATCCAATGTAGTGAGAAGAATAAGCTCACTTTCATTGTCTGGAGTAAACTGACATTTCTCATATTCATGGAAGCTGAGGAAGCCATAGTTCGAGTATAACAGAATTGAAATTCTTGGCTAAAAAGAACTATTTTACTTCCAATTCAACAAAAACAGAGCAAAAAAAAAAAAAGCTGAAAGAAAAGTTGTGTGTCAACTGGGCAAAAATGACCTGGCAAGGATAGGTTTTACTTCATATTCTCCTTATACAAGTAAGTGGGGGCTTTCACCAGAGCACCAAACCTATCAGCTAAACTAGACAAGTGGAAACCAGCTGCAGGCATGACTTTGCAACTAGGTTTAGAAGTTGGTGGGCTTTGGGAGCTCTGCTGGATGAAATTCCTTGCCTTCTTTGCGGAAATCATTGATTTTAGTATCAACAAGGTTCTAACACAGATACCAGATGGTAATAGAGAATGAATTCTAGTCTCTAGTGGGTATTCAGGTGCAGCAGCTCAGGAGTACTTCTACACAATATTTTGCAGGCAGATGTGAATGTTCTCTAGCTGTACTCCAAGCCAATCGGTCTCAAACGAACTCCAACTTCAAAGATATATCGTGGCAGTTGTGTCACATGATATTCAAAGTCATAAGTGCAGATCATATTATTAAAAGTACCATTTGGCTCATGAACACTGTGCTGTACATCAGCTCATTGTGCCACTTTGATGAGAAGGGTACCTCAGATTCTTTTATGATAATTCATTAGAATAAGACAATTAAACAAGAGGGTATTCTGACTGTGAGACTTACTTTGATTTTCTCCTCAAATAATCCAGAATTTCTCTAAACACCCAAATTTTCTGTTCAGTATTCACATCTTCTGACTTAAAACAATGAATTTCTCCAACTGTCCTGTATCAT
>NW_010431962.1:23841-24135 GCF_000710305.1 Buceros rhinoceros silvestris
GCTCTACTGCTCCAACAGCTTCCACTGCTATTCCTCTCTCGTTCTATTGCATCTAGGCTCTGGTAGTGTCTTCCCTCACTTTAGGATATGACCTCAAACTCTGATTGCTTTCACAGAATACACAAGGTGAATATCCATCAGTCCAGCACCAAGAGGAAGTAAAAAATGGAGGAATCTGTAATTGAGGAAGTCTTTCTACATTTGGTGCAAACGTGAAGTATAAATCTTGTATACATTTTATATACTTAGTTATTTTATATACTTCTATTTAATTTTATATAATTATGGAAAAAT
>NW_010431963.1:0-4708 GCF_000710305.1 Buceros rhinoceros silvestris
TTTTCACAGACCTTTGATAATTTCTTTGTTCATGAAAACCTATTTCTGCATGGGAGTAATTCTATGACATAAAACCCGACTTTCAAAACAGCAGAACATGGAAAACTCCCTCTGGAAATCAGCTGGAACTACTGATTCCCATCACCTCCACAAATCTCTGAGTGAGACCTTGTTTGCTTGTTTATAACTCAGGTTCTGCAGAAGCGTTTTCACCTGAGGGAGCTCTGAAGCTCTCAGGCCTGCACTGAAGCTGCTGGGTATAATGCTCCTTATAAAATGGCCAATTTTTGATGATCCAGTGATCTTCCCCGATCTTAGTAACTGCACCGCTGCAGCAGCCTGTAACAGTAGGCAGCAACGCAACGGAACGTTGTATGTCAGGCACTCAAGAATCCATGACCATCGAGGGGTATGGTTGTGTCTGACCAGGTGTGACAGCTCGGAAAGCGGTGTACCACAATGGTTACAGTACGTGCTCACAGGCTTGATAATTTGGTGCAAAATATATCCTGCAAAATGAAGTGGAGGATTTTCAGGGAAGGAATGTGGGAGAGCTCTGGTTACCAGCTGCTTTGCCCATGCATTTCTAAATAGCGTGTTTGAAATACGTACTGCTAACCAGCTCGAGATGCGTATATACTCATCTGTGCACTAATTATGGCAGGAAAAAACCAACACTGGCTGCTGATGACAGTGATCTTCAAAAGATAGATAGGTTTATAGATAGATGATATATTATCTGAAAACAACGAGGTGAAGGCATTAGAGAATGTTTATAGAAAACTTTAAAGAAAAGAAAGAAAACTTTATTATTGTTCTAAAACCTCAATATGTTTCTAAAGAATATTGGTAATAGCTGAGTTCTGAAATCTTCAAGGGAAAGATTAATTTTAAGCATCAAAAAAGAATAGAAATTGTACAGAAGGTCAAGAACATAAAATTTAAAATTAAGTAGCTGATGAATTCAGTATTCAGCTCTATAGAAAATAGCTGAAGAAGAAAAAAACAACTTTTGTTTTGAAGATGTAGTCAATTCATTTTTGAGGTAGGTAATAAGAAATAAACAAATTAATCCAATACTGTAAAGTGTTCAGTGCATTTTATGGCTAAGGTACTAGTTTATTTTTGAAGTCAGTATAAAAATTTATTATTATGCCAATCTTTTGGACCATTCCGGTCTCTGAAGAAATTAAAATTCTGGGATCTTTTTGCAGCTGATGTAGTTTTTGTTAGTTTTGTTTGTGTTCAACCATTTTGTTGGCCTTTCCTTTTCAGTACCTGAACGTTTTTTTCTTTTCCACAGTCAAAGGAAACCAAGACAGCATGCATGGTCCACAGGCATCATATCCTGACTCTGGTCAGGGGACTGGTGGGAAATGTCCATGCTACTGAGATGCTGGCTAAAAAAATTCATTGTTTCCGGTGGTCAAACATATCAGTGGATGTGGTGGGGAATGAAGGAAATGACTCACTCCAGAATTATGGAAAAGAAGACTTTCCTGACTATAAAACCTGACAACCGATCTTCTCATTCTATGTCAGGCTTTTTCCTCAGTGTTCTTGCCTAATGATCATTCCTTTAATCTCTGTCTCTCTCTCTCGTGTTCACAAGATGAAATAAGTCTGACTTTCTGTGGTAGCACATCTTTGATGCTGCACAGGAGCCATAGAGAGGCATTGAAACTCAAACTTGACATTGTGTTTGAAAGACAGAATGTTAATAGGATATCCAGGCTAAAGGGAATGCAAATCACCGTCCCACAGATTATCCGCTTATTACAGGCACATCTCATAATTCCCTAGAGCCAAAGCCAAGCTCACGAGAGCAGGGGTAGGAGGAGCTAACAATTAGCCAGGTAACATGTAACCAGCTGGAGAAGCTGGGGAATACATGAAGTCTGGTTTTCTTGAAGCAGCTACGTGTGCATACTCCTTACATTTTAGAGAGCTGCTCCTTAATGGAGTGAGTAAGACAATATTTCCAAGAAGGAAATATGCTGTCTGTTGCCATCACAGAATGGCAACAAATGGGGTGAGTTGCACAACTGGAGCACTGTGTCGGATGGTTACAAACTCTTCAGAAGGGACAGGCCAGCTACGAGAGGCAGTGGAGTGGCCCTGTATGTTAGCGAGTGCTTTGATTGTCTTGAGCATAACGATAGTGACAATAGGGTTGAATATTTATGGGCTGGAATCAGGGGGAAGGGTAACATGACAGATATCATCGTGGGAGTCTGTTATAGACCACTCAACCAGGATGAAGAGGTAGACTAAGTATTTTATAAGCAGCTGGGAGAAGTCCCACAATCGCCACCACTTGTTCTGGCGAGGGACTTCAACTTGTCAGATAGATACCTGCTGGAAACACAACTCAGCAGAGAGGAAATGGTCTAGGAGGTTCCCAGAGTGTGTGGAAGACAACTTCCTGACACAGCTGGTGAGGGAACCAAGTAGGGAAGGCTCCCTGCTCGATCTGTTGTTCACAAACAGAGAAGGACTTGTGGGTGATGTAAAGGTTGGAGGCCATCTTAGACATAGTGATCATGAGATCGTCAAATGTTCAGTTCTTGGGGAAGTAGGGAGGGGGTCAGGAGAACTGCCACCTTGGACTTTCAGAGGTCAGACTTTGGCCTGTTTAGGAGCCTGGTTGGCAGGGTCTCTTGGGAGGCAGCCCTGAAGGGCAAAGGGGTCTGGGAAGGCTGGCCATTCTCTAAGAGAGAAATCTTTAAGGCACAAGAACAAGCTGTCCCAGTGTGCCCTAAGATGAACTGGCAGGAGAAAAGACTGGCTTCGCCAAACAGAAAGCTTTGGCTGGAGCTCAGGAAGAAAAGGAAACTCTATGGCCTGTGGAAGAAGGGGCAGGCCACTCAGGAACATCACAAGTATTTTACGAGGCTGTGCAAGGAGAAAATTTGAAAGCCCAAAGCCCAAGTAGAACTGGCAACTGCTGTAAAAGAGAATAACAAATGTTTCTATAAATACATTAATAGCAAAAGGAGGGCTAAGGAAAATCTCTGACCTTTACTGGATTTGGAAGGAAGCAGAGTGAGCAATGATCAGGAAAAGGCTAAGGTACTGAATGCCACCTTCACCTCAGTCTTTAATAGTAGGACCAGATGTTCTCTGGTTGCTCAAGGGTACTGAAGGAGCTGATGGAAGTGCTCACCAAGTCACTTTCCCGAAGTTGTAGCAGGGGAGGTTTAGGCTGGATATTTGGAAAAATTTCTGTACAGAGAGGGCTGTCAAACATTGGAACAGGCTGCCCAGGATAGAGGTGGTGTCCTCATCCCTGGAGGGATTTAAAAGACATGTAGATGTGGAGCTTAGAGACATGGCTTAGTGTTGACCTGGCAGTGCTGGTTTAATTGTTGGACTTGATCTTAAAGTTCTCTTTCAACCAAAATGATTCTGTGATTGTGTAAAACTATCCCTGAAGACAAAATCCCTTGACTCATGCTGATCTGGTGTGATTACACTGACCTATATCATGCAGTAGGTGATTGTTGAGGTTACAATGCTGAGACACAGCTACAATGAGTAAGTTATCATACAGTCATTGCATGAAGTGGGCGTACTCACTGGATGAAATCTATAGACATCTTCTGTAAGCAGTACATAATGTTTTAATCTACTTACATATGTTACATCTCTATTAGGGACAAGAACGTGATTGGATATACATAATTTAGCTGGAGGCAATAAGGAGTCTTTCATAAGAAGCAAATATTAGTTCTTCTGCCAGTCTTATGTGGGTCTTTAGCACTGGAACTGCACTCTTGTATTAATTTAGGAGATAATTTAAAGTGTATTTAATAAGATTCATTACCCTTAAGCTGTACATTAGTTGTTATCACTAATAAATAATCTAGAAAGAAAAAAAGAACTCACAGAATTTATCCAGTTTTATATCCAACCTCTTTCCTTAAATTAAAATTTTATTAGTGTAATTGAAGACAGCAGAAATTAACATGATGCAAGACAGCTCTAAATATACAAATCTGGACATTTTACAAGCTTAGTTTGACTTTAAAATGCCCACTTGAACATCGCAAGTACAAGCGCAAATTGCAGCCCTTGTAATTTAAAATCTGAGCCAGAGTGATGCAGCGGAGTAGCTCTGCAGGGCAGGCTGATCGTGTTTGAGCTCTCAGGAGCAGCCACACTATGGCTGGAGTCATGATATTGCTTATTCCCCATCCTTTTGGAGAGCAGGACTGAAAAAGATGTCTGAGCTGTATCAGGTGCTGTTTTCATACCTATTATTTTAGGTACAGAATAATCTTGGCGTCTGATGATGAGGCATTCTCTGGCTTCCAAAAACATCAAAAGCATCCATCTATGGCAAACCTAAACCAGCAACAAATCTCTGTAGCACATGCCACTAAGACTTTCTTTTTTGTGAAAGTTTAATTTTCTCTCGGAAAAAGAAAATTGAGTTATCCTCTTCCACCAGATAACCCTTGGATCCTCTCCAGCAAGATAAGCATCTTCAGTTTCAGTGCTTTGTATATAGGATTGAAATTATTCCCCAATTGCCTTTTTTCCAAGTCAGACTGCTTCCTCCATCGCTCCTATGCTAATCTCCCCTCTCAGTATCTCTTTATAGCCTTTGGTCTGCCAATTAGTTTCTTCTTTATACAATATAGCAACATCAATATCTACACACACCCCCACGCACCCAGCCCTTCTCAGGATTTTGTGTCCCTTG
>NW_010431963.1:4826-13262 GCF_000710305.1 Buceros rhinoceros silvestris
TGTTCAGCACGAATCATAAGCTCAGCTTAAGGTCAATTTTCATGTGAGAGGCACAAGAACTTTTGCCCTGCGTGATTTACCCAGCAAGTCAAACACAGAATCAGTATCTGCATTGACTAGCAAATGAGAGACCTTTTTGACAAATCACGGCAGAAGCTGCAAAGGTGACAGCAAAGCATAAGTGGGAAAAATAAAAAACGAAAAGAAAAAAAGATATTTGCCAGAAATCTTATAATGTCCAGCGGATCCATTTGTTCTTAGGAGTTATGTGTAACGGAGATGTGCTCAGATGTCCCATCTAGTCCACCTATGCCTTCAGCATAAAAACTAATTTTATGATGCTGGGTTCTTTTTCTTTAAAATGAATTTGAAGTTGTTTGTTTCCTAAAAAGTGGAACAAATTCAGTAGAAAGAGGTTATTCCTTCTACTTCCGCCAATGAATGCTCTTGAAAGGTGGAAGTGTTCAAATGGCATCCAATGGGAGGACTCAAACCTAGAACACCTCTACTTTCGACATGTGTCTTTCTGCGAGAAGGGGATTCATGTCCCCTGCTGCTCCCTCCTCTGTAGCTGTCTTTTTGAAGAATGCCCCACGTCTCCACAGCTTCCACAGATGTTTAAAGCTGTCACGTGCAGTCAGTCCAAGCTGTGGTGCCTAGATCGACTTCACTGGAAGGTAAAACCAAAAATACTCTGCCCCTGTAGATCAGAACGGTAAGTTGGGGCTTTTGGTGTTACACCGCTTTTCAGGGTGCAGTGAGGATAACAGCAGTAAAAATCATTACGCGCTCCAGTGCTGCAACAGCAGAGGCCTGATAAGTCCTAAAGAAAGAAAAGGTCCAAAGCTCTGGATCCCATCAGGAGACCTCAAGGTTATCCTATGAGGGTAAGGTTTGAAAATGTGAGAACTGTGACATAAGCTACCCTTTACTGACATAGCAAACGCGTAAGTGCTTATAAACGGAGCTGGGAGTGCCCGAATGTTCCTCCATCATAGTTTATCCAACCAACAGAGGTGGCAGCCTGTGGGGAATGGGCAGGCGTGTGAAGATCAGGTTCCACTGCGCAGCTGTTGATGTCTTATTGTTGGCACTGGTGGCTGATACAGACACCTGAGCTGAAAAATGAGATGGAGTTTCAAAGACATGAATGGATTTTGGTTGTGAATTATTCCATTTAGTTTCGTGGAGGACATAGCCATGTGAGGAGAATTTTCTTTTTTTAAATTCCCTCTCATCGGCTTTGTTGGGACAAAATAAATATATTTTTATAGTTTTTGAGACTGGAACAATTTCTGCTGTTGTTCCATTTCCCCATTTTTAATAAAACAATGCTCCAATTAAATTTCAATTGGATTGCTTCAGGTAATATAAAATAAAAAAAATGTTGAACTCCAAAATGTAATTAATTTCAGAGTGAATTTTTTATCTTTTTCCAGCGTTGCAGGACATTGTTCAGAAGAATTATTCATCGAGTCTTCGGGTTATAAATCTTTTAAACTAACAAGGTCGAGGAAAAAAATCCTTCCCCTTCCATATGAGGGAAATAACTCACACTCAGCCCTCCCTAACACCACCTATGAGACACCGGATATTGAAAGCATAAAGGCCAGATTTATGCAAATAGCACAACACAGAAACTGAATTATAGCAAAAGGGACAAGCGTTAGGGAGCTGGAGAACTTTTTTTCTTCAGCAATTCCAGCAATTGCAGCTTTTGAGCAGTAGCTATCCCGCTTCACTTAGTCTACAATTACTTCAGGGAGAAAACCTGCCAGCCCGGGTGCTGCGGTGCCCTGAATTGAAGAGGTAGGACTCGAAGGCATTGGGACTGGGAGGGTTGGAAACTCGCGGGTAACAGCACTTTAGCCCCCAGCTTTATGAAGGGAGGTAGAAATAGCAAAAGCCTTCCTTAGGCATAAAAACCAAGCCAGGCACTGAGTAACCCTTGGCACATGAAAAAGGAAAAGATTCTGAAATGTAAATACGCTACAGGGACTAAGCCCAAAGCAAACATTTGACCACAGGACGGAAGAAGCATCGAGCTGTGTGTGCGCAGGTGCTCACTGCTGGGCTGGGGACCAGCCATGCCACCCAGGCTCAGCGTTTCTCTGACAGGCGACAGCTGTGAGCCGTGTCAGAGGACAAACCGCTCTCCTCTGTCCTGTGCCGCGTTCTCCCCTTTTACCCTCCTTTACAGTCTGAAGCACCAGTCTTAGCAGGACTGTGTGAGTTTGAGGTAGGGAGCGGCAGTTGGAGCCCCGCGGAGGATGAAGCTGGCTCAGTGCTAGGCTGAGATACGGAGTTGCCCGAGACCTGCAGGCTCACAGGGTCTGTACAGTGAAGAGCAGGAGCCAAGGTCCCTTCTTTGGCCTTCAGGGGAAGTAACACAGGGTGGATGGATGTATTCAGCTAATTTTTTTTCTTACATATAGCAGCTTCAAGCGTAGCAGCTGGTAGGGCCAGGTTATCAGACAAGCTGTGAGAGGGCATTTCCTGGCAAAACGCTAGTTGGCAAATGTCAAAATTGTCGTGGATCGTGATAACCAGATATGTTCCACACCAGTTCCCCAACAGAGAGCACAAAGGATCTTTCCCACTGCCAAATACAGCTGGTCTTGTCTCAGGACTGGGATTTGCAGGTGCTGGTGGAATTCAAGTAAAAGATGAGAAGATGTGCATCTTTTTAACAAACAATCCAATGGTTTAGCAAATCAGTCTCTCTGTATGTCAAACATTTGTCATAGAAGTTTCCTCTCTGGAAGAAAAGGCTAGTCTCTTCTTGTCCCAAAGAGACAAACCCAACAGTTACAGAATTCACAAAGGAAATACACTTCAATTCCCCGGAGCGGTGCACGGTTACACCTACACACTCCAAAAGTTAAGGGAAACGATCTAAAATAATATTTCTTATATAAAAAAGAATAGAAATGAGTATCTTTAGAGACCAGGTAGATTTTGTATCAGTCTGTGTGAGATTAATTCCCAGAGGCAGACCAGTGATATAAATAAACTGGTGCAGAACCAAACACTTGAATACATGAGTCTGAATATGATCCTTAGACAAAACAGACACAGAGATGAAATGTTATATTTAAATGACAATTTCATTTCTGTATGACTATACAGGGGAAGTTCTTATACCTTCCAGCATTTCAGAACTGGGTTTTTTTTAATACATAAAATTTTGAATGCAACGTATCTCTAATTTCAATGATTGACATTTTGAATTCTGTTCTAAATTCATACACACACCGTTCTATTTACCTTAGGAGATGACAGGTGTTTTGTACAGTTATAGCTCCTCATTAGAAGACAAAGCCTGAGCAGTTTCATTTTTGAAGGAATTAATGGCTGGTACAACTCACTGATAGTACTAACTGAAACACCCATGAAGTAAATTGAGAAAAAAATATTTCCCATTTAAATATTCCATTCCCTGTCTCTTTAAATCAAGAGTTTGAAATATTTTCAAATGACTTCAAGCTGTCTCCACTAATATATCTTCTCATCCAGTTCATAGAACTAAACTCGAATTTGTCAAGGGTTACAGCTGTGCCGGCCTCCTGACCGATGACAGACGCTCTCTATAACCACCTCCCCCCTTCCCAAAGAGGGGAAGGAGAAAAGGAGTGAGGGAGAGAGACTGATGGCTTGGAAAAGAAAACTAAAACTGCTTTAATGAGAATAATAACAGTAAAGTGATATATATACAAATACAGACAAACCCAATACCCAACGCAGCCCCCCTGGTGACAACCATGTCACCATCACCACTGATGGCGACATGGTCCTGCTTGGATGCCAGCATTGAGGAAGAACTTGGCCCTCATGATCCTTCAGCTTTATACCAGATATGGCATCTAGGGGCTGGCACAGCTGGTTGGTCAGTGCGGGGTCCCCTGTTCTGTCAGCTCCTCCCCACAGCTGCGTTCTCTCCCTTCCTGCCCCCACCGTGGGACACAGGGTTCAGCTGTGACCTCGGTCTGCCCAGCAGAAAGTACAAGCAAGAGCCTTCCTGCACCCCAGTCCCTGGTGGTAGCTGTCAACACCAAGAGTTGTCACTCCTTGGAGCATTGGTCTGCCCAGCAGCGAGTACAAGCCAGAGCTGTTCTGCACCCAACCCCTGGCCGTGACAGGGACCATCCAGCGCTGTCACTGCTGGGAGCAGCCGCTGTCTGTAACGAGACGTCATTACCTCCAGCCAGTGCCGTCACGGAGCAGAGACTGGGCTGGGCAGCGACACCTCCGGACAGGACAAGACCGGGACAGAATTGAATTCTGAACTCAGATTAGGTTGGATCAGTTCTCCTGATGCTTTTATGTGCAGCAGCTTGAGACTGGGAGAGGGACTGGAGGGGAAGACAACCCTCTCTGCTTTTACCTTGTCTCACCAGTGTAAGTTGACCGTTTTCTCTTTACTACAGTAAGAAATATGAATGTAGCACTTCACTCCTTTGAAAAAATCCCTTTGCAATGGTCAGAAGCAGGAGCTCTGACAAAGAGCACCAGATCATTTCTAAGATTTGGAAGGAAAGGAAGGATCCTTTTGTTCTAGGAATGTTTTTTTTCCTTTTTTGTACACTGGGTCATTATTGTTGCCCAGTTTAAATCTTACTGTTTTTCTCTATCAATTCCTTGTGCTTGTGCTTCTGAGGTTTAAGATTAATAAGTGCTTCAGGGAGGGTCACTCTTAATGTACCTCCCAGCAACAGTCCTCCTGGAGCGAATCCAGACGCAAGCGATCCACACGTCATAATAGTTGTACTCATGTCTTCTCATGATTCTTCTTTTTTTAAGTTTGCGCCACTCTACACCCTCTTTGCTGAGGAGTTAACACAACTTCTGATAAGAGTGTTAAAAATCAATCAACATTTACAGCAAATGCAGGACACGTGTTAGAGGTGTTAATATAAGGCCCACGACAGTCTGTGAAGAGCTTGGGAGTTTCACAGCTTGCCAGTACCGGCTGTAGTTTCTGGATGACCTGTGCAGCTGACAGCCGTGAAAGCAGAGCCCTGTCAGTCTATACGGAGAAATAACCAGCTGCAAGAGTCTACAATGTCTTCTCCAAAAAACAAAGGAAGAAGCTGTTGCTGCCTGCTGCCAAGGTCTGCCGGGTAGCTTTGCAGAGATCAGTGATATCAGCAGCTGACTCCTGGGGGGCTGTTTGGATATTCTTGTTTGCTTATTTTCCCTCCCATGTTCTATTTCTCGCCTCAGTTAGTTACGTAGGTTTGAACCATCCTCATCAAACTCCACAAACTGCCGTGCTCGTGCTGTGCTCTCGTTCGTGCTCTTGTCTCTCTCCAGGACTGGGTGAACAGCTGCTATGAAGTCTCAGAGGGTGACAAATACTTCCATTCCACAACGTTTCCTCCTGTAGCAATTGGTCTGTTGGAATTTCATCCCCTTGACTCTTTCCTCTTTGGCAGCGATGAATAAATTTGTTTTATATTGAATAAATAATGAATTTAAAAAAAATAATAAATGTGATTTAGATTGATTGACAGAGTATGATTGTTGTCAGGTCATTATTAACCTATCCATTTACTTGGGTATCTACCACAAAAGTCTACTCTTCTACATTAGTTTCTGCTTAACAAAGACTTTCCATGAGAATATTTGCTGCTACCAAAGATTGAAAGAAATCACAATATCTATTCAAAGTCCTTGAATCTAAAAGGAAAGGTTGTTTGTAGAAGAGTAATCCGATAATGGCAGAGATGCCACAATCTGTTTTGGTGTAATCCAACCATCCAGCTATGGACAGATGAGGCCTTTTGCGAATTCCTGTGCCTTTCTGAGCAGCCTACACACTAGTAGGTACAATTTTTTGATTTCTCTGTAACTTTTTGATATGAATAGAATAGCAGGTGGCTTTTTTTGTCTCCAGACTGGTTTTCTTTGACGGGGATATATAGATAGATAGATACATAGCTGGGCACCAAACAACTCTGCATCCCCTTACCTTGGCATGACAGGTACAAGTCAGAATGTTGTGTCAAAGAGGAGGATGGATCAATACCTCTTTAATTATTAAATGGCTTTGTTATGCTCTTTCCAAAACCTGGTCTTTCTGACCGTTGCAACATTGCTGCACTCTCAAACTCAGCTGGGCTTCCTCTGGAACTGTGGAAATGCCGTGGCTCACCAGAACTTTCTATTTCTCAGCACTAAACAGCAGACTTCTTGTCTGCTCCTTTTCACAGGTAGGAGCCTTGTTCAGAGCAAGGCCAGCTTGCTGAAAGTATCTCAAAATTAATCATGCTTGGGTTTATTTCTATCATAAGCCAACATATCTCCTGCATGGTGAAGGATGCCAAGCAACCCTGGCACCATCTGAGATTTCTTTTTCAGAATTTCTCTGTTGCTAGAGTGATGCTGACTGGGAGCCAGCTGACACAGTACCTTCCAAATATAAAGATGAATACAGTTAATGCTTAGATTCTTTAATGAAAAAGCCAGGGAGGAGAAAGGCCAAAAGGACTTTCAAAGTATATAACTTTGAGAATATTTGGTTTATGGTAAGTAAGCTAATAAAAGAGGCTTGTTTTATTTCTCCACACACACATGGTAATTTTCTGCTGAGCTGTGGGACTTTCATTGCATGAGTCCTTAAGTACGCTTATCTGTCAAATACCTCTCAATCTTCCCCTCTCCTTTACTCTTGTCTTACCTTCTCTAGCAAGAAAATACTGAGGTCACAGACCGTTGTTAGAATTGCTGATGTCACGAGATTGATTTTATATTCTCTTGGCAACTCTTCTATTCCCGTAAAGCCATGTGGCTACATCTCTTCAGTAATTTGGTTTTGCTGCCGATGCATCCTTGACCTTTTTTTGCTGCCCACCTAGTAGAGAACATTGGACTTTACATTATATTTTTCCAAGGACTGTATTTTTCTCCAGATCCTCTGGATACTGACCATGAACATCCTGTTTCATCCCGTGCAACAACTGCTCTATATATCTTCATTTGCCTTTGCAAATATTTATTATTAGATTAACTATAAATTATTATTGAAATCATAATGACGATTTCTGGTTAAGAATTTCAGCATTTGTGCGGGTTTTTTTCTATTATAACAGAAATATTTGCTGGTACCTAAAGCTAAAATTCCATGGATCACTTTTATTAGTCTGGGAAACTCATGTTGCTGTACAATACTGTGCCTTCTGGTGTGAACTATATCCTCTTTTCTCTGCTAAACAGTTGCCAGTTGTGCTTTCTCCTTTACTACATCTTCCGCAGATTTTCCATTTCCCTGCCCTACGCACATTTTTTGGTCTTTCAATTCACAGAGTGGTAAATTCAATAGAACTCTTTCCTTATTTGTGTCTTCATTCTTTATTCAATCAACATTGCCAGGGATTATCTCCCGTTTTGTTACTTCTGTATGTTTTTGTGCTCGATCTTATACCAGAGTGAGACCTAGATGTGAGTGAAACTGTACCACTAGATGAGCACATCTGCTACCAGCAACAACCTTCCTCCTTACTAGGTCTCACCATTTCATATTTGCAACATTTGGTAATAGAAGCTCCTTCCTCTGAGACCTGGCACCATTCTTTTACATTTGACCCTACCGTATATTTTAGCATTTCTGCCTGTGAAATGAGCATCAAAAGCTTGTCCTTGTACTTTGTTCCTGTCTCTGGCACTTTCAGAGCACAGAGCTTATCACTGCAAGAACAATTCCAGCAAACAGCAGAACCTGCTGTTACTGGGCTGTTCCTTCGTAAAGTAGAAACCTTCCACTATTGTCTGGATCCAGCAAGGCCAGATGTCTGAAATAGCAAAATCAAATTGCTCCAAGAGCATTTTGTCATCTCTGTTCCAGTGCTGAAACAACCGTTTGTTAACAGAATTCCCATTTCCCCCTTGCTTTATATTCTCATGTTTCTGGTTGCTCTTAGACTATTATTTATTTTGTTTCTAGGATGGTATGAGAGAAAAAGCACAGTCGTTGACTTGCCCTTCATGAGCTCCCTACCTATTATATCTTCCCCATATGATATATTCTAGCTTCCCAGTAACATATGTTCCTTTCCCTTTTCTTTCCCCTTCAGTATTTCTTCTCCTTCTTAATATTTACATCATAGAAAAATATCACTAACTTTTTTTTAAAAAAAAAAACTATCTTGAGTGAAAGCCACCATTTCTTTCCAGTACTACTCATATACATATTTTTACAGGCACCAGTAAATTCATTGACTATCAAGATATTAGGTCATTAGGTAAAGCAAAGAATGCCCCGGAAACCTCCAGCAGCACCTATCTCACTTCACTAATACTCAGGCAACCTGTGCTGCTGCTATCAGATGGCAGGTTTCCTTCCCATGTCCTCTGCTAAGAAACTAGTATTTAATCGTGTCCAGATCTACCTCAGGTTCCTAAAGGAATTGCCCTGTTAGTCAGCCTTTCCCCTTTCCT
>NW_010431963.1:13398-21556 GCF_000710305.1 Buceros rhinoceros silvestris
TCTCCTGCCCTTTTTATTTCCTGCTTTAGACTGTGGTTTTTCTAGATCTTGTTCTTGAGCTTGTGAGTTCTTAAGCATGCTGACGTGGAAATTCACCCTGTTTTCTGCCCAATACCCTGAGTTTTCTTTGCCCTATGCACAGCACGGCAGTTCCTCCATTGACAAATGTACCAACAAAGACCACCGGCACAGGGAGTTGTTACTTTTCCTTTTTTATATTCTTTTTTCTCCCCCCAGTTTCCCATACAATCATCCTGTACAAGTCAAATGCTTTGAATGCAGAGCATAGTGTGTTGGGCTCACAGTCAGGTACGATACCAGAAATATTTGGATTGAAACCCCTGTAATTTAGGGGGTTGCTAACAGGATCTCATTTCTAATTAGAAATGGTCTGGAAAAATAAAGTACTCCAGGGCTAATCATCAGAGAGCTTGTTCTGCTGATGATAATGCCATAATTCAGCTACTCCTTTGATGCTTGTGAAACGTTAACCTGTCATGCTTGTTATTTTTTTTTATTATTTTTAATGTACTATAAAATTCTATCTTCCTCAGTATTTTATGCTTTTATTTATTCTTTATGGCAGCAAATAATGCTTGTAAAGCATTACAGGAAGAAAACTCCTGTTTACGTGGCAGGGAAGTGATCTGCACATGAAGCAACAACCACAAAGTGGTTCAGAGAAAAGCGGTGTACAGCTTGTGAAGGTCAAAGATTTTTTTGGTAGCATCCATGACCCGCTTCATCAGCTCTTTCAGCTCTTGGCGCTGACATCTCAGTCTGTGGAAAACCAGCATAAAACCTCATTGTCCCTTGCTAACAGCAAAGCAGTGAAAAAAAGGATGTCCTTATTTTTTTGACCTTCTCCCTAGCCCTCATCTGCATGTCTAACGCTCAGAAAAAACAACTCGAAGTGGGGGCCTAAATACCACTACAACAGGGAGCCCCAGGTGCTGTTGCAATGACTGTGGTGTAGAAGTGCACAGGACGGAATAGACGGGCCCAACCTACAGTTCTCCACCACACAGATTTCTTTTTCTCCTGGAATCATCTGAGGCGATGCACAGCTCTGAGCAGATACCCCTGTGGGTAGTACCCCTTTTCCCCAGGGCATTTTGCTACCAGCTCCTGACTCTCTGCGGGGCTTCAGGTTGTGAATGGAATAATTTTAGCTGTGGGACAGTCAGTGTTGATTTTGGATGATCATGCCTTCCTTTGAAAAGCCATGAAAGAGGAGAAGTAACCATGTGTGGCTTATCTCTTTAGTTTATGAAGTTCCAAATACAATAATGCAACTGATACTTAGACATTTTCCTCATCTATCATTTTTCTGTCACCAACACATGGCTGAAAATTAATTGTTTCTGCAATTTTGTAATTATGGGGAAGAAATTATTGTTTGAAATGCATTTTTTCATTTAAAAAATCAAAATAAAATTTGAAATGAAAATTTTTAAGGAAATATTAAGCATTGTTTAACGCGACAATTTTGACATCCCGCTTATAACTCAAAATTTTCCAAATTGTTAGAATTCAAACCCAAAGTCCAAGCAACATAAGACATTTCCAAAACTGATTTCAAATTTGCTGTAAGAAGTTCTCGTGTAAATACTTTTGTTCTCCTTATTGACTTTGATGAAATGGTCACTGAAACCAAAAGAGAGGCTCACAAATGAGGACAAGGGATCATTTTTATCACCTCGTTTACCCCAGAGACTGGATATCATGTGTATCTATTTGCAAAACTGCGACTATAAATAATGCAATATTTGCGTCTCACACCACATCATCCCAGCAAACACTATCCGTCAGCATCTGGAATGAAAGGATCTGCCAGAAACTTATCGTAGGAAATAATTTAAAACAAAAAAAATCAATCATTTGGGCTAACATGGCATCACACAATGACAGGAATAAATAGTGAATCCATTTACATAGTCAGGATACTATAAATCAGGCTCTAGCTTTAACGGTGTTTTTCTTCCATAAATATAATGCAAAGAAAAAGGAAAAGCTTATGCTTAAATGCAGTTGTATGGCTCTAGGAGTTGGCAAAACTGATGAGCTAAATCCTGCAAGTTACGTGAGGACACTGAATTTGCCGCTGTAAGAGCTCCGCTAACTTTAGGAACAGAGTTGTTGCCGTTAGCAACGGGCCAGTCATTTTTAGAGGGAGTGATGTTTATCACTCAGTGCTGCTCTGAATTTTTAGTGCTCTGCTCAGAACTGAAAAAAAAGAAGAAGAAAAGGATGCCGCTGTGTTTATTTCTATTAGCTCTGGTCGTGTGCGGGTTGGGCACTAATTCACTGTCTAGTGCAAAGTGCAGTTTGCACAGAGCCACACACTGGCATTTGCTGCCGGATGTATTTACTTTGCTGGTGTTTTATTGCAGTGCTTGACGGAGGGAGTTTACTTTGATCCTGCCTCGCACAAGCCTTTATGCTCTTCTCCCCATAAAGTCTCAGGAAGTTGTTTCTTAATCCTTTATCTACAGATATGGAGAATTTGAGGTGAATAATATTACAGATTTCTATCTGACGTACTCTGACAATACATACCCTTCTTTCTGTTTCCTTTGATATTACTGCTTGTACTCTGATGTTTGCTCTAGTTTCCTTGGCATAGCTTTCCTCTGTCAGTAAATCCTCTTTTTCTTCTTCCTCCTCTTTTTAGTGCTTGAAGGATTTTGGCTATGTTGCCCTCGTTTTCTTCCCTGACACTGACTTTTTATTTGCTTTATCAACCGAAATATTATCCTACCTCTCCTGCTTTTGTATTCTTCCCCTATATTATCAAAATCATGATCGCTGGGCCTGTACTCTGGGTATTAACCTCTTGTCATCCCCACATATTATTTTTTGTGGTCCTCAACCATTTTATTCACAGCTCCTGTCTTGATTATTGGGATGTTTTCCCCCACCTGTTCCTCCATATCATAGACCTGTTCACTGAGACAGATCTAGAGGAAAACAGCTAGCACGCTGTAAAACTTGGTTTACAAAACCACAACTGTAAAAGAAAGAAGTGTTGGCCCCGCAGTTGATAAACCAACCATGACTGCATTCACTTTGAAACACAAACCTCTTTAGTCATTGAAGCTCTTGAGTCTCACAGCAGAAGTATTTGATTTGAAAATGTAAATATTTTAAAAGGAAGCTTCATGTACTTATTAAGAAGATTATGTAATGACATTCTATGTGAGTGGATACAGAGGCACAGGAAGTTTGTTTCAGGGCATTCATTACACAACAATTTCTCTTCAGTAATGCCTGTAGGATAATCTCACACTTGGGGACTAAACTAAATATGAGTCTTTTGTACACTGTTCCCTTGTCATTTGCTTGTCTGTCTCAACTCAGTGCCGTAAAGTAAGTCAACTGCATAACAGCTGATATGAGAAAATTTAAACACATAATTATTTGCATAACTGGGATGTGCAGTTCCTTGTTCTACGGTCCAGAAGAAAGAGATAACAGCATTAGCACTGAAATCTTTAGGGAAGTATAAATGACAGTGGACAGTGTTAATGAAGAGAGAATAATTAAGACCTGAATACTGTTAAATTCTCTTTTATTTGAAATGTTATAATTATAAAAAATCACTCCCAGCTATTCTATGGGGTATTTCTTTCAATATGGTATACAGCTCAAACAGAAAGAGAGCCCCAGTCAGTGAGGCACAGCACAAAAGGGGACTAAAAATTATGTAGATGATGGAGACAGAGGACAGGAAAGGTTCATAGGAGAAATAAGTACCATGGAAGCTTAACTGATGAGAAGTTTGATTGTCATAGCTGTGCAGCTGAAATAATGAGCTTAAGACGATAACTGAGAAGGAGCTGCATATAGACTAACATCCCCTCTGCAATGGATCAAAGAACTTGTACAGGGTACTGGATAGAAAAGATATATGTGGCACTTAGTAGGAAAGGCAGCACGAACTGGAAAATGCCCAAATAGGTCACAAAAATAAAAAAAAGCATGACTGGTATAGATGTGGGTACTACAGCCTGGAGCTTGGGTGTGCGCTCATTACAGAGGTAGAATAATTAACAGCTTAAAAACTGCGAGAGGGAAGATGTGAAAACGTTAGGAGATGCATGAACCATTGAGTAAGAGAGGGATTTGTTACACATTAAGAACCGAGTTATGGTTTGGATAACTCAGCCTCAACCTGGCAGACATCTTTCCCTGTTCTGCTTGATCAGTGATGAGCAATGGCTCCATCTGTAACAGAAAATTAAACATCCTTGGGACTGTTCTTTGCTTATTCAGAGCAACAGCCGTGGTGAGAGCCATGTCTGTGCTAGTGAACTCTTTGGACTCCAAAATAAGTGGCTGCATCCCAACTGCCTGTTGGAAGTGATCTCTGGCCCCTTCTAATGCCTGTACTGTCCTGGAGATCATTTGGAAGAATACTCAGTGGCCAGAGCCAAAAATATATTTGACAGTTTAACAATACGAACAGTCCATTTTTTTTTTTTGTGAGCAGATGAGTAGGTGAGAAAATAAACACAACACTACAAAGTTATCAGAGAGCTGGGATACTTAACAACCCAGTACTCCCTCAAGTGTCAACAAGCCAAAGTGACCAGAGCAGTGCAGTTGGACCTTACTTAATTACAGCCTGAGGTCCATGAGAGACTGGAAGGTAGATCAACCTGCCAGTGGCACAATCCAAGTGGCCTTTCTTTCTTGGGATCCTCCAGAACCAGCCAATATAACATCTTGATTCCAGGACAGTAACTGCCACTGTTTTCCAAAGGTCGAAAGAATCTCCATCGCTTCACATGGTCAGGTAGAAAGGCCAGAAAAGCTTTTGTGAGGGACAGTGATCAGGGAAGGTTGGTGCAGTCAGAGCCATCTAGTTCCATCAACCTGAGAAACATCCCCAAAAGAGGGCAACTGAGAGCAGGCTGGGTGCCCAGCTCTGCTAGCAGCAGCCTTCCTTGCTTGGTATGCTTCCGGGAAAATTTTTGCCCAGGCAGGGATGTGAATAGACCTGCCATGAATGTGATCAGACAGTCTGAGCATGTACAGTTAATCTGATTCTTCCCGAGCACATGAATCTGTGAAAATGGACACAGGCATGCCTGGTGTTTTGATAACAGCGTAAGGTCCTCCTCGGTTGCTGGGAGAAGGCTCAGGGACTGCCTGGGTAAGAAGAGTGGGATATAATATATTATTTGTAGAACATACTCTTCAAAATAAGGAACCCTTTGCACATTGGTATTTCTTGTGATGCTGAGGATGATGGTCTATCTTAACACGTGGTGCTAACCGAACCAAAAGTTGTACCAGGTACCTTTAGAGGTGACAGTGTGTAAGACCTGCGCTCTGAACTCATATTTGGTTCATCAGGTTCAAATCCAAAGAAAAGTTCAGAAAAATGTTGCAATTGCTATTGATTACTATGGAACAAGCATAAGAAGGAGTAACTGCTCTTCCTTCTAGCTCTTGGAGGTCGGTTTACACCAGAAAGAAAGAGAAACTCATACCGCCGCGATATATTTTTACAGATGGCTGTAACAGTTACTTGTTTTTCTAGGACATTGTTCATCTTTTAATAATATATTGATTTTTACATAATATATAATGTTATTAATCTTTTAATAATTATTCATAATATATGACCTTAATAATATACCCTGGAAGTCTCTTTCCTCAGAAATTTAGTTTTTAGTGGCATTGTGTTCAGTTATTTGGTTGTGCTATTTCAAAGCAGAAATAAAGAATTAACAAGAAAATATTTGTGAGCATTTCTCTCCTTAAACTTTTCAACCATAGAGATTATCCACCTTCTCTGCTTTTTGAGTGACAGTCTGGAAATGCCAATCTTTACAGCATTAATGCATCATCAAGCACATGTAAGGTTAAGTGTTTAACTTGCATTTAATAGAAATACATTCGCTTGTGTTAAGAGCGACTGCAGTACATCTATATTTAGTAAGGTTTTGATAGAGCGGCTGTTTAGCCTCTGCATCAGAACTTCCACGTGTGCTCTGAACGTGTGCACGTTTGTGTGCACGTGGAGAACACCCTGAAGATGTTAACCATGTTTCCCCTCTGAAGGACACTGACATCGCAGAGAGAGGTACGTTCATACTGATTAACATCGTATCACCAAGGGCTTACAATTCTGATCAAAAACTGTCCTAAAAGTTCTTTCAATTAATGTTATTAAGGAGTAAAGACAAAAGCAGTAGGCTCCCACCTTTTTTTTTAATTTTATTTCCAGTTATTCAGGATTGTCAGTGTGGTGCAGCGCAGCTGGGAAACACGCGGCTGACGTGCAGATGAGCTCCACCGCAGATAACAACACACTTGTGTGGTGGCAGTGGTGATCTCCTCTTTTTCTGAATTTGCTGCAGATGCCGTTCATTCTAGAACCAACATTTACTGCAGCTTTAACGGCTTCGGGTACAAATTTTAATGCTTGGACGATAGGTGGTCTGTAGCTGATCCCTTGTTTTCTCTGACACCATGAAAATTCACACCTTGTATGAATGGTACACCTAGTCTGAAAGATCCTGGGTGTCAAGGGAGAGAAAAGGTAGGGTAAAATATTTATTAGCTACATCTATATTATAACTAAACCAGGTCAATGGCTTTTCCACCTGTCCTCTGGCCCTATCAGACAGGTCATGGCATTCACACAGCTGAATTCTCTTGCTTCAGCCACAGAGAGCACTTGAGAGCAGGTTTTCTGCTGCCCACCAGATTGTGACCACATGCAGTTTGGGAGACTATGAATGAGCCGAAACTATGTCAGAGAGAATATTAATAATTAAGCAGTTTGTACAGCTTGCCGGTATTTAAGACCATGCACAGGAGCAGTTTAGATGCTGGTATAGACAAGAGTCGTTCAATATTTGAGACACTCATTTGCACAGGAGCCCTTCACAAAACATGGCTGTGGAATTCAATGAATTCATACAGAAGGGTGTTCCTGGGCATTAACAAAGCGACCTGATGGTTAGAAGTGGTGCTGTCCAGTCAAGAGGAACTCGTATCTTCTGCAGTTTTGGAATGAGGACTCTAAGCCCCAGTACATGTGAGGTATCATTTAAAGATTAAACCAGCTCAAATCAGGGTTTTTCATGTAAGTGTCTACATGTGAAGTACTCATCTATGCTCTGATGAGAGTCACAGGAGATGTAATCAAGAGCCTCTCAGGATCTGGTGACAACTCCATTTGACTGCAGTGGGAGCTCAGATGTCTCACACATAGACATCTACATGCAGACACCTAAACGCCTAGGTCTGGATCCACATCTGAATCCAACCCATGATGCTCTTCCTGTGTATGACCTGAGCAACGCTGGAAAGACAGCTATCGGTAAGGCCAGTTCTAACCTAAGATTTTAAAGTACTTGTTTTATTTTACTTCCACAACTATCTGTCCATAAGTTGGAAATATTTTCCAATGAGATGTGACAAGGCTGCGAGGTCTATAGCTCACACGAGCATCTTCTCTAATCACATCCACATAGAAACTGTAGGCTTTTCATACATGTACTACAGTATATCTGTTCACACATTTCTGTCCGTGGCATCCCATTGGTCTACTGGACCTGAAGACCTGAATTAGTTTCTTTAAGATGCTGCAGTTCTTTCTGAAATGGGTATTGGATGTTCCTTTTCCTACAAACTGTTGCACTGGCTGCTTAGCAGAGGATGTGACACAGCCATGGTTTGAAGGTGTATTTCTATTTGAATTAAAGCAATTTCTAATGACAACAAATGTCCCCAAAACATAGGCACAGATACCGCTCTGTCTCTCAGTGAAGAAAAGTTATTTGCTGTATCCTCTTTGAATCCCACAGGCTGAGCTGTGAAGGTGGATGTGCTGTGATCACATAGCAAAGTCAGTGTCAAGGTTGTAAATGTTTGTGTTTATTTATATTTTAAGGCTTTGACTAAGGAAAATAAAAATTCAGAGCACAGGACTTGATAATATCCATATCTTAGATGGTGAGCTGTCATGGACTGACAACTGGCAGTGACAGAATGGGAATTACTAGATTCGTATTTTGACACCTCTTCCACTAGTTTCCACACGTTTTCCACTAGAACGTATTTTCATATGAAGATATCTATAAGCCTGAAGATATCCAGATTCCTTAAAGTTTAACCTTATATAAAGGGCTTAAATATT
>NW_010431963.1:21715-79968 GCF_000710305.1 Buceros rhinoceros silvestris
GGATTTTCTTTCTTCTAAGTCTCTGTTAAAGAAGCCTTTGCTGGATTCTCAAAGCCTTTATTGTATTTTCAAATCCTGATTTCATCCACACAGTGTTAATTATTATTTGTATCCACTCGGGATGGTAATTTTGTTGCTTTTTTTCCTTTTTTCAAGGACAAATCAAAATAACCTGTTTAGTAAAACATGGTTTTAAAAAATCAAACAGAGTAAAGGCCATGTATAACATTTTCCTCACCACCCACTACAAAAATTTAAATACACGTGTTTTAACTGCTAACCTACTTTCCAAATAAAGGAAGGCAATGTAAGAGATAAGGTTTACAATTTTAAAAGATTCAAAGAGTCAATTAAGACTTCCAGTAGGTATAACTGTTTGATTAGTTTTTATAAGGAAACTTCCCATTGCCGTTTTGTTTGAATTTCAGGCATAGCTTGTGTCTGAGCATTTAAACTTTTGTTCTTTTTTTGTATTTTCATTCTCTTAATCTATAATTGGGTTTTTCCTGTATGAAAGCATACTGCATATGTGTGGAAAACCCACCCGGAACACCAGGAGATGTTTTTATATTAGGAGATTTTCTTGCTACTAATAATTTGAAGGTTATTCTGTCCTGCTGCTAAGTAAAGAACCTGAAGAACCTCAGAATTCCAAGAGGTGGAAACGTACTTAAAATATTCTAATTTTTTTTTTTTTTTTTTTCAACAACCATCTTTGTATGTTATATGTAGCAATAGCTACATGTAACAGGGAACCATCATAAGGCATATCAGTGTCGCTGTATGTCGGTACCACGGACTGGACCAGCAAACAACCTAGTTTTAAAATGGAAGAAGTGTGTTAATGAGGGTCTTTGCAGAAATCCTTTATACCTTCTCGGTCCTGCACTGCCACGTGGAGATACTCGACCATCTGGAACCAAGTCAGAGCTCTCTGTATTACACAGCCTTGCCCACTGCAGCTAGAATAACCTCGCTCTTAGTTACTAATCCTTGGCTTTTACACCACTTTGGGCTCTTCCCAGTCTTCACAAAGACTGTGGTTCAGTATTACGAGTTTCTGTTGATAGTTTGTTTTGACCCTCCTCTGTGTGAGAGCTCAGAGATCTGAACTCAACAGTCCATACAGATTTTTGTGGGTTTTAGCACTAGGGCAGGTGTAAGGTACAACACCTTTTACATCCCAACCTGCTGACTGTGGAAATTACACACTTTTTCATTACAGCACACCCAAAATGAATATTATAGCACTCACTAGTAGGTTAAATTCTTAGCTGTAGGACAAGACTGTACAGTATAGGTGATCCCACTGTAACATTTGTTACAAAAAGCTAATTATACCATTTGGAAATTAACTTACTAAAAATTATCCAACAATCCAAATGAAAACTATGTACATGAATGTTCATTGATGTATATGAATCAAGTACATGCTGCATTTAATGGACATATATCAAGTAACTTATGACCCTGATGCAATTTTAGCATGTGCTTTCCATCCATGCTTTATTTACGTGATGCAGTCTCATGTCTGGATGGGAGTACGGGGATTAATTACATCCTGCGTATGCCTAATTCTCTCCAACAAGGAGAGAATTATCCCTCTAAAAGAGATAAGAGTATATCGTGCAAAAGAGTCATCAGGTCCGACCATCGGACTCGCGACTTCCCGTTAGATTGTACACTAAGTGATCACCTCTTTGTCTTGTGTTTGCCCAGTACCTAACACACCAAACTCACAAGTAATATGAAATCTATGCATAAACAATAAATCTAAAATTGATACAATGAAAAGAAAGCCAGTTCCTTCATAGGTAGGGTTTACTTTCTCAGTTCAGAAGACCTCAAGGCTTTTTGATTATTTATTAGAACTAATCAGGAAAATAGCACTGGATGCTGCAGAAGTTCATACAAGCCCTCAACCGATAGAGTTAATTGTAATTCTTGTTGATTCTTGTCACTTAGCTCTGAAATTTTTTTAACATTATATCCATGAGCACAATTATGTGTTAGTTAATCCCCCAGACATCAGCTTTACCTGCGTTATTTTAAGTACCATAGCTACTGCACAACAGGTACAGCCTGCACAGACAGGGAGAACACTCGGCAGACAGGTAAACATATGCATATGAGCAAATACTGTTTTGAGGTAGCTCTTAAAGCAAGTTGCAGGCTTCCTAAAACAGAGACAGACAAACCTCTGTTCTGGAATCTATGCAGTCTGTCAGAGAAAGATTAATTGATCTTGCAAGACATCACTTACACAGTATCAGCAGCATGTCACAGCTAATCGATAACGGAAACATTACCTGCACAGCTGAAGGGAAAGGCGTCCCTTTTAACAGCAAAATCTGTCCCATAGCTGTTACCTGGTGAACCCCGAAATCACTCGGCCCATTAAGTCTCAGGGAAGGAGGGCATTCAACTGAAAAAGGGGGATGTGGTATCTGAGAAGAGACGTGCTGATGTCAGAGGGCCCCCTTGTACCTGGGCTGCTGCTGCTGCTGGTTTTCAGGGCTAGGAAGCAGCAGGCAGTAAGAACGGGAGGTTCAGTTCCCAGGTGCGTAGCTGGCTGCATTTGTGCCATGGGAGAGGACCACACAGTAACTTTTCTGCGCTGGGTGGAAAGAGCGGAATCAGACCTCACAGGGTAAGTTGTACAGATACGCAGGCTACACGCCAGTGTCTGAGGTCTGTGTTGGCATCAACAGCAGAAGAGTAGACAACGAGAGTTCTGGGACCTGTATTCAAGCAGCTACTACCTCCACACTAGCATTCTCCACAGTGCTGCCAAACATGGAGCCTCAAACTCAGGCAGAGATCCAGACTCTCAATGCAGTGATGAGATGGTGGTGTAGTGAAGAGAGACTTCAATTTAGTATGAACTGAGGAAGTTTCTGGGATTTGAAGAACTTGTACCAGCAGTTGTGTTCAATCCAGATGGACCAAAGACATAGAAAAATATTTAAACTAGGAATGGGGGAAAGCCAAAAGGCACACAGGGCATCCCACAGGAAACGGTGCTGGAGCTAGTTCTGTTCCACTAAACAAACTCACTGATGCAGAGATATGTATAGAAAATGAAACATTTACACCTGCAGACACTTGTAAGCTTTGTCTCATAACCACAAGTTATACTGAGGGTTAGGAACTACAAAAAGACCTCATAAAACTGAGTGAATTCTGGAAAAAGTGGCAGAAATGCTTTTATGTACTTCAAAGGAAAGTAATGCATCTACAGAACAATAGTGTAAACCACGTATTCATGATGCCAAACTTTAAACCGAAGTGTTCTAAAACAGGGGGATCGGTGTGCAAAGGCAGCCGAGAAAGCCAATGAAACATGGAGTATTATCAAGGACAGTATAATGAACTAGGCAGATGTGTCATTTTTCCAATGTTCAGAAAAGCAGAATTTTATTTCATCTTCCTGTTTTGAAAGAGTTGTCTAGAAGTTTATAAACTTTTCCTTTTTCAGTAAAGTGTGAATAAAGTAACCCAGATCCTCCCATATGATTTATCTGGTTTGGCTGTTGCCTGAGTGAATAAAGATGGGGATAAAAGCAACTCAAAAAGTGTAGAGAGGAGTGAAGGATGCGCCCTGGTTTCCCTAATGAAAGCTCTCCTCCCTGGTTTACCAGCTGTTCTTCGTCTTTTCATACCGTGGTTCTGATTGTCAGATCCCTCAAGGCATGACAAGGAAGAAGAAAGTGTATGTGTCCATCAACCTGCAGGAGCAGGCAGCTTAAAAGATCCTCCAAACATCACTGGCTTAAGAATGTTTCTTCAATAATACAAGAGGTGGACAGAGAGAACTCTGCAAATGTTAATCAAGCAAACCTTCGTGCCTCGCTGGGACTGAGCTCTGCATGGATGTATTCCAGAAGCACTGAAAACCATCAGTTCAGTTTACTGAAATAAAACATTACAGACCGGGGTCTTTTCTCAATAAAAAATGAATGGATAGAGCTACAATGTGAATTTGAAGCCTCGTCTCAGAATTTCCTAGACTGGATTCCAGCTCACACTTAAGAGAGTAGTTAGCGTTGCAGTTTGCCTGGCACTGACACCGAGTCTGATGTTGACAGTTAAAAATACAATATACTGTAAAGAGCAATTCTCTGTTGGCAGGTGTTTGAAAGCCAAAACATGGAGTTATTTCCAACTCTAGCTATTAAAATTTAGCATTGTTTCTACAGCTTATCCCTTAAAAAAAAAATCTTTATTTTCAGAGTAGCAGGGCAAAAGACCTATCCCAAAAGCTGAGCTCAAGGCCCCTTGCTGGGTTATGAGTCGTGAAGTGTCTGAAAGCAAAGCATTGGATTAAAAGTAGAATTCGTAACCTTCAGTAAGGTACCTCAAGTGAAATGATGTTTAAATACAAACTCCTGAATTTTGGCCTAACATTTCAATGAAGGTATCTCTAACGTGATAGAGAAACCCCTGCAGTGAATAGCAGAGAGAACCAGTCCAGGTTCTAACGAGTAGCTCACACCCAAGCAGCAGTGTGGGTGTTCAGCCTCTGCTAACGTTGGCGAGCAGCCTCTGCTGAGCCATCCTGGAAATCGTAACTGGTTTGTACACTGAACTGTAAGCTGTGTTGCTGTAAGTAAACTGATAAATTTAATCTACCCTGGTGGCATCGAGCCCAGGTGTTTCTCTCCTCCGTGGCCATCAGTTCTGTGGGTCCTGCCTCATGTGGGCATTGTGTGGTCAGCAGCGGTTATCAGCACTAGCTGATATCACAGCTGGTATCACTAGCTGTTTTCACAGTGGTTATCAGCACGAGCTCTCCTACCCAGCCAGAAGCTGGAGGCTGTCCTTCCTAGAAAAAAACATGCTATAAACGACAGCTTACAGGTTGACTAACATATACTGCAAGAAGTGGGTGGCATTAAGGGTGTCATTCCATGAAACATGGTGAGCCACTGCAGCAACTCTACCACAAGCTCCTTGTTATCCATCCCTCTCCCCACCCCTACTGCTCCCAGCAGCTATAGGTACACATTGAACCCTTCTATGAGCTGCTTTTTGCCACTAATTCAGCAGAAATTAAATCCAGGGGGGGAAAAAAAGCTGGATTGTTCTCTCACATTCCAGAGTCTTCATGGAAAGATCCAACAAGCCTTGCAGATGGAGCAAGGCAGGAGATAGGGTTGGGAGGTCAACAGGGAGCCAGAGAAGCAGAACTCAGGAAGATCAAGGGAATGGGAGGCAATTCCATTCTTCTGGTGGAAGCGCTATGAGAAAAACAAAGGGACTTATGAAATCGTATCTGAGGACTCTTCAGTGATATAAAACATGCTGACACAAGACTTGCTATGCCTCCATTTCAAACACTTGTGCTTTAGGTTTGCTCCTTCACCATAGCTGCTGAGGTCGGTAGCTGCCCACAAGCCTGGCAGTGTGTATTGCAGCACCCCAGAGGTGTGCTCGGTGGTGTCTTTGGATACCGTGTCAGACAACGAGCACTCACAACTCTGCCTGGAACCGGCATCGCTATATCCAAGGGCTGGAACTGTATCTAGACACCGCGGGTAACATCAGAGGAATCTAACTTGCTGCAATTTGTTCTTCTTTCAGGCCCCATTAAAACAGAAGTTGCACCAACTTGTGCTCCCTCAGGCCACTCATGAAATAAAGATCTCACTGTATGCGCCTCTATCAATCTGCTAAAACTGTTTTAAATGTATAGCTCTATTTCTCCTCAGATGTTCTGTTACACTGAAATTTTCAAGGTCGCATGAACGCTGACAGATGAGGCTTATTAAATTGGGGGATCCCCTAAACCACAAACAGAATCTTAAACCAAGGTCCCGGCACTCTGTTAGGAGGAAAAATCTGTCAAAACAGGGACGTACTGGTTTTGGCTGGGATAGAGTTAATTTTCTTCGTAAGTAACTCGTACTCTGCTTTTAAAATAATTTACTATCTTTCATACATTTACAATGACTGAAAATTTATTTCATCACCTAACCTCCCCTGCTCAAATCAATGGATTTGATGGGGACCCGATTTGCCTTTAGCAGACTTCGGCAGGGACTCCACCAACACCAAAGAGTAGTCAGGTTTTAAAAACACTCTCTTTCTTCTGCAACCAGAAGAGGACTGCATTCACTTCTTGTTTACCATGGCTTATGTCATCTATATGTAACCCCCTGGCAAACCTGCCCTGGGAGAGGTAAACTACCGCAAGCCCAGGCTGCTCGAGGAGCTGCAGCTCGGGGGTTACGCAGCTGTACCTGCTTTTAGAGCTGATACAGCTGAACTGGGCACTCCCATGTCACAGGCAGGGATGACCCAGACAATATACCCAAAACACGTGACTGGTGCGTACATCGCAGCCAGCCAAGGGCCGGTGACATTCATGAGTTGGGCTCAGTTAGTGGAGGGAAACCATTTACCCACCTCTGGTCCCCCACCGAGCTGAGCAGGGGAAATCCCTGTTACAGGGACAAGTACAGATCCCCACACGGCTCTGAGGGACAAATACTGTGACAGATTGTGTCATCTAAGCTGGGACCTCATTATCAAAGCTTGCTATGTTGAATTAGCCCTACACCTTTCATAGGCGAGCTAAGTGACAGGCAAGAGAGTTTTAATTAGATTTTCTGGACCTTCATACGAGAGTTTGGGTTCTGGCAGTTCTTGGGGATTGTTGCTGTCTTTACTCCTGTAGGGCTGAAAACGATTTTTCAGACTTTTCTCCACCTCCTCTCCAGGCCATAAATCATCCTTTTTAAGCTCCTGTTAGGCAAAAAATATGTTGGTTTTTTTTTCCTTTTCAGGGACTTCAGCATATCTGCCAGAGACAGTCGATGTTCTCTATTTGTGGTACTCTTCACGTATTTTTTGGAACTGGTTTGTGCTCTTGGTAACTCAAGCTCGAACATATTCTCTGTTACAAGCCCAGCTGCTCTTTAGTTCCTTTCTTGTAATTTTATCTGTCCACGTTTCTTCGGAAGGCCACGAGTACAATCCGAATGGCAACGCTTCCCACCGCTTTGGCGCAGGTATTCCAATGACATAGGGAGCTCTATCAGTACCTGTATCGTAGAGCCTATCCCTACACCTGAACTGAAGAGATCAGAGGACGGTAAGACCTGTAAATTAGGACTTAACCGTCACACTGAGCCACATCACTGACACCCTCTAATAAGAAAGCAAGGAAAAACCACTAAAGAAAAAATTAGTAACCAGTTAAAAAAATCTATTTGCTATGAATTTGATGTAATTATGGCTTTCTTGTTTTGACTGATTTCCTTTAATAATATTTATATTCATTGATTGGGGCTTTTTATGCTCAGGTTTTTGATTGATTTGGGAACGAACAGAGGTGACATCTAAAACTTCAACTCGTAAAGGGTTACAAGCAAAACAGGTGCAGCAGTAATAATAACAAAACCACAAATCACTAAAATATTTATTTTAAAAGATCACAACAATGAGCTTACATTGAATGCACTGTTCGTCTGAAATAAATTCTTAGCCCTTTGATGCTTCTCTTTTTTCTAAGATTCTGACAAATTGTGATTATTTCCTGCTACCTTTCATAGGGAGGAAAGGAAGAAAAGGCTTTATTAATACATGGATTGTTAAAACACAACCAGCAGGAAGACAAAAAGCACAATGGAAAAAACAAATAAGGCTCTTCCAATCTAAACCAACTCATTTAAAGATCCTGCGCAAGGCTTTCTCTACACTGATGATATTTAAACCTATTCAAAGCTGAAATAACATCAACATTTTCTTTTAAATTTATTTTAAATGAATTATTTTATTTTACATTAATTATTTTAAATCATTTTTTTCCTTAAAAAGAGCGAAACATTTCTCATCTGCTTTACACAGTGCCTCAAGCTATAGTGGCCTATAGTGAAAGTAATATTCGAACAATAAAATATTTTGTTTTAATCCCCAGCATCGATGTAGCGTTAAAGTTGAAAAGCTAAGTGATAAGTCTTACAGCAGCCACATTTTATTTCCCAAAGTGGTTCCTTAGGTATTACCTGCTAAATGTGTGAAAGCAGAAGACTTACAGGTTTCTAAAACAATGTGACTTTCTTTCAAGACCAGTTAAACACGAAGTCTAACTGGATGCCTTGTCACCTGGAGTGACTGGCACGAGAAATGGGCCCTTTCTAAGATGTTCTTCAGCCCAGAGAAGATACATCTCCTTCTGGAGTTGTTTATCTGTTTACATTCCCTTGACAGTTGCTTTGGATGGGACACCTACATTTCAGAGAGCTGAATTTAAGATAAATGAATCACCCCCTTGGTCTGCACCCTTAGATGCCTCCACACTAAGCTATGACAAAAATAATCTCTTAGTTTATCCTTCTTTGAATATGAAGGGAGCAGGGTTGGAAATTTTTCTGACCAAGCTAGAAGTTTTTCACCATATAAATTTGTATTGTGAACTTCCTGTCACTTCAGAGCTGCAAATTCAGGGAGAAGAAATGCCAACAAAATGCATATTTGAAGCAACAATCAGCTGTTATGTTGCTAATGAAGGTAATTGTATGTTCATTCTCTCCAAGGATAAGAGGATGGAATAGGCACATGAAAATTAGTCAAGTCATTTATAGTCTTCTTACAACACGCACCAAAATTTATTTAAGAATCAGTCAAAAAAATGTTCTAAATCTCAGACAGCAGAGAACAAATAATCTCTGACCCTATGGAATGTTAAATCACTTAAAAAATCGTATCTATCCATTAACAGCTTTTGTCTTACCATAAAGCAGAAGAAAAATAAACAAAAACTGGGGTAAGAAGTTATCCTCGGTTATTAAGAGAATTCTTTCTTTTCTTACCTATTTCAGCTGGAAAATTATGAGGCAAATTCTAAGAAAGAAGTCAACAGCTTATGGAAACTTTCTATAATCCACAAGCTGCTCCGTTAGCTAATGGTTGTGGATGAATGTCTGTAGTAGCTGAAGACTACGATGAACCAAGCTGTATAATGTGACTCCTCTACTTTTGTGAGTCACTTAAAAGTGGTCTGGAATAGATTATATCACAGAATATTTTTACAGCTGCACCAGTCAGAAGCAAGCGACATTAAGCACGAAATGTAACAGAAAAGCTTGAGCCCAAAATCCATGCAATCTCGTGCATGTGCTCTGAAGACCAAGACTTCACCATCTCAATACTCATTGACAGGAAACTTGTCTGGGCACCAGCAGATAGCTATTTTCACCTGCCTCTCTTTGAAAAGCTGGTGGAGTGTCTATTTTTCAGTGGTACCTTGCTTTATTGCTAGATTGGCTTCTATTTAGAAAGCTATGAGGATTATCCTGTCATGGAGAATCTAAACGATCCTCTTAACTAGCTGTTTAAAGTAGCTAGGAAGGCTCCCACGTTCACCGACTCGAGAGCCCTGTTGGTTGTACACAGGGAGGAGCAATGTACTTGGTTCAGGCTTCAGGCTTTCAGTGTGTTGCAGAGAATAAAAAAAAAAAAAAAAAAAAAAAAAGGGAAGGAAGTGAGGGTGGTGGTTAGCTTTGAGCTTTCCTAGGAGCAGGTCTTCCGGTGTTGGGTGTGATAGAAAAAAAAAAAAAAAAAAAAAAAAAAAAAAAAAGAGCAACGTCCTGTTCATTCCCTGTGCAGCTGCCCCGTTACTTTACAGTGTAATGTGGTTCAGTTTCAGTTCATAAAAATTCACTCCTTTGCCATAAAGAACTCGATGTGTTATAGCTCATCTAGAAGGGAGATTTTGAAGTGAGCATCTGATTTATTCACCATAAAATACCAAATAACATGATGACCTCTAACTGATCTACGGTGCACTAATCATTCCCGAGGAATTTCAATTTTCCTTCAATCTGCACAACCACGTTTGGGAGCACATTACAAGAAGACTAATGCAAACCACCCAGTTCAGAGAACTAATGTATGCAAGATGCCAACGGCATATGTGATTTACTCTGAGGATGCCACGGTTTTATTTAGCATGATTCCACTTAGCTGAACAAAAGCAACCCAGGTTTTCTCTGACAGTTTAAAACAGTCATCGCAAGGAAAAAAAATAATTAGGTACAGTTTGCAAGTCAAAAAATGAGGAAATATTAATACACAGATTAAATGTTAGATTAAAACTATTTTCTAAGTGAAAATACTTTTTTTTTTCCTCCTTCTTTTTCATCCAAAGCAACTCTTCTGTTCAATGTTCTATGTTCAGACAATAAATAAGGATTTTTGAAGTCTAGTCCTTGTCATGGCACATGGAGCAGGATGACTGAAATAACTGTGATTGAAATTACTGATTTTCAGTCATGATTTAAACAAACAGCTAGGATATAAATCCAAAGGAGAAGCTGAGCATGGTTGCACCAGTTCAAAGCAAATGTCCTCATATCCAGTGACAAACAGCAGATGTCTAGGGACAGAGCATAGAACAGGACACAGAGAGAGATGTCTCCTTGCGTATCCTCTTGGAGTTTGTTTTTAATCTAAGGTTCTTCATAACAAGATTTACTTTTTCTTTGCATTTTGTACTACTCATTTACCATTCTAAAGAGAGATTATCAGTCCTCAGTTGCTTTAATTTGGGATGCATTTTTGTGCTCAGTTAGATGAGTTTTGGGATTTAGATAGATACATCTATGAACATCTTATGAACATTGCCATTTTTGGCCCAGCCTTCCTTCTGAGCCTGCCTGGCCTCTAGTACCACCACGCATACAGGGTTCAGTGAAACCACTTCCCTACATAGAGTTGTGCTGCTTTTAGTTTGCTTTTCATACAGACCCAGATCTCTGAAAGTCAGGAAATAAACGACCAGATTACCACAACGCATCGAACAAAGCAAAATGCCTCAGCTTCGTACTTCAGACCCTGTAGGGTGTTCTACAACAACAAGGATGTCTCTGCAGCTGTACCTCGCTTGTTTTTGCTTTGCTTATAAAGGGTGTGTTTGCACGGCAGATGCATGAAGGCTTTTAGAATTCTACAGGCTCCCGAAATGCAAAGAGAAACTGAATCCCTTTTTCTCCCCTCCAGGCACGCAGTGCAGGCTCTTCCAGGTCCTTGCCGTACCAGTGAATAGCTCCTTCTCGCTGACTTTGTGTTGTTTAGCTACCAGTGCTGCTGCAAGATGACTGAGGCTAAAGCAGGTGACAAAGTTTATCAAATCAGAATTTTTTATATATCCTTTTTTTTTCACATATCCACTGCCTTTTTCATACACCCACTTTTTTCCACATGGCACCGTGCTGCAATTAAGAATCTGGGTTTTGCCCTTGGTTTCAGTCAGAGGAAAACCACAATTTATGTTACTGCACAGACAATGTAATAAGGACCATGATCTTGTCCATGTGATTCCAACTTCTTGTAAAACCTTGTCCTGGCTGTTAGGTGCTCTTTCTTTCCCCATCAAGTCTTGCTTTGTATTGCCATCCATGTTTAAGGTGTACAGCGGGATGTTCAGTGAGGGGCCAGCAGTTAATTATTGCTTTTCTGTAAACGTGTGGCGTGTCTCCGTGTGCTGCAAAAATGGAACCAGGACTGATAGAAACCTGCCAAACCTTTTTGTAAAAGAAGGCTGGAAATCAGACAGGTAGCTATTGTTGCTCAGGACAAGACACTATTTAAAAGACAGTGTGGTTCTAAGAAATTCTAAATGATGAGTCTTTCAGAAAAAGAAAAGGCACATTTCAAAGGCTTCAGAAACTAAGATTTACAAAATTATTAGGGGCAGGGTTGTACGGTTCCGAAGGGCTAGCTCAGCTGAAGAGAGCCAGGTCTCCCCAGGACCGTTAATATTAGGTTGTCCATGGGGCGTGGGGAAGCAGAGGGGAAAGAGAGTTCTGATAGAAGAAAAAAGCTGATTGGTGAAGATTTTCTTCTTGATATAACTGAATGGTGATTTTGCATTGTTCAGCCCATACATACCAAAACCTAGGAGAAGTACACCTCTGTCTCCCGCTTCACCCCATGCTGACCTGGCCCTGCAGAGTGGACCCAAGCAGCATTATACTGTTGCACGTTATGGAGTTGCACCTGCCTTATTGGCCATCGGCCCCAGCTTGCAGGGCAATATTTCTGTGTCCTGAACTACTGATGTGAAGGCAGAACAAAATACAAGCAAGGTAAGACAACTTACAACAGTCCAACCATGCTGAAGAATTGCCCCTAATGAGGAAATCGCAGCTACAAGGGAAAGGAGAAAGAAGGTTAACAGAAAAAAAAAAGCAAGCCAGAGAAGAATGTGATAGGGCAAGGCTGCTCTTGTACAGGGCCCTGCCGTTGTGCAACCTCTTTCAACAGAGAGCTGACAATGGGGCCCTGTTGTCAGATTGATTGTGCTTTATTGCTTTGAAGCATACAGCTGATTGCCGGTCTTGCCTTCATCACGTAAGTGCTCTCTGTATTCACAGCCCTCACTCTATTAGCTGCAGCTGCAAGTCATCTCTGGTGCTGGAGATGGATTTTTCCATTGCCAGTTCACGGATGTGTTGTAATTGAGTGCACTTGAAGTATTTACCGTATGCACTGTCGATATTTAGAACTTCACAGAAGTTTTTGTTGTTGTTTCTTGGAATCTATTAAAATTCCTGTATCCTGTATATGTGGATTCTCTGGGTTTTCACTTGCTTCTCCTGGTTGGGACTGGATAAGTCAATTAACTGTGGTCTACTAGGGACAGGAGCAGAACAATGTGTTTGATATTTATTGTGACTCCATCTTCTACCTACCTAGGTTCTTGATATCCACAGTGATTGCCCCCGAGGAGAGCAAACCATTGTACGTTTTGCTTTTAACCCACCGGAATTGTGACTTTTCATCTGGTTACGGCAATTTAGTCCAGTTGCCTTGATTTTGTCTCCAGATACAACGGGGTGTCTCCGGGCACTATCAGGGAACGCAAGAGGATCTGGGCATTTGAAGGGAAGAAGATACCTAACACTCAGTGCTAAGCTATTGTATCCCAGTCAAACTGGCTGCGTGGTTAATGGGGTTGAACAAAGACGGTGATGCTCACTCAAGAGTATGGCCAGGCAGTCAGTCAGAGGTCTCACTCAGCATGAGGTCTGGCAGTAAGCATGAGGAAAGTCCCAGAAGGGCCGTTAGAACAAATCCCCAGCTGGTATAAATTGGTCTGGCTCCAGCAGAGCTCCAGGGATGGCAGAGGGCAGCGCTAAAAGGCTTTACAGAGGATGTGTGTGTTAAGGAGAGAGGGGTGAAAGGGAGACACTAAGCTTAGAAAAGTGCGAAAGGGAAGACCCAGGCAGCGAGATGTTGATGACTGTTTTTCATAATAAAACTACTAGCATCTAATTCTCCTGCATGATCCCAGGAATGTTTCACCAGGTTACCTCACTATTCATTTGGAATTCCACTGTGTCGCATTGCACCTTTTCTGATCATTTTTTAAGGTATTACAAACTACCACTGCTTAATTCATTTTCATCTTGCACGTGTGAAAAATGTTACAAAAGACACAATGCGATGACCAATCTGACTGTATAAACAGCACGGAAGAATACCTTCTGCCTTTCCAACGTTTCAGTTTTTCACTATCCAGGTTACTCCACTTCTAATAGTGAGTTTGACATAAAATCCAGATGAGGCCGATGATATCCAGGAAGATATATTAATTGCAGCAGCTATTTGAATAGCAAATTTATCCCACTGTAAACATGCATTATATATATTATTTTTGTCCATAAACAAGTCACTGACATTTCAACTTCACAGTGAGATATTATTTTAAAAGAAGAGGAAAATATGAGTATGTGTCTTCAACTTTTTCTCCCTCAAAGAGATTATTAAAAAACTTACTTGGTTTGTACATTTGTTTAATGTTCATAGAGAAAAAAAGGAGAATTCACTGCAACTTCTCAGCCACTGCAAAATGATCCAAGAATAAATGATTCAACAATGAAGACAATGTCATGATAATTGTTTTATAGACCCGTTAACAACCTAGATTTCCTTTTGAAGAAAGGGAAAAAGAGGTCAATTAAGTCTACTGTGTATAGCAAGGAACTGTCCGAGACATTCATTAGTGAGAACTTCAGATAAACTTACAAGAAAATTAAACTTTGGTGCCAAAAGTCAACAGTCAAGAGCTCCCAACCTCAGCCTAGATGGAGCTGTACAGCATGGAGACGGTGTTTGTTTTCTGAAAAAGCACTTCACTTTGGCAAGGCATATAAGTGCCTTTTTAAATAAAGGGTTACAGCTTCTACATTCTGCAGTAGGCTTCATTTTTTTTTTTCCAATTCTTCTGCAGGACAGGCTTCTCTGATTGTTCCTTTCATCAAATATAGCACCATAGATGTAAAATAAAAAAATGTACCAACCAACTGCAATAGAATTCTTCCCCTGGCTTTGGGAAGGAAAAGATCAAGACTACATTTGGGTGCTGAGCTTTTTGCAGAATCACAAATTTTCTAGTGCCCTGATAGTCCACGCAGAGACAATACAGAAATTACCTTCTGAATTACCTTTTTGACTGTATAACCGCAGTTCCTTCCAAAATAAATTCAGATGCCTTGTAAAATGGTGGATAATCTGGTTTTGCCTCAGCACAGTGTCAGAACAAAGCATGCCCTCACGGACCAGAAGTGAAGGATGCAACGCGCTGTTCTGTAGTAATAAAGAAAGGCAAATTATTTAATACACCTTGCTGGTTTTTTACGATGACAAAATGGCAGTTGATTATGGACATAGTTCTTAGGCCAGTGAATGCTTTGATCTTATTTGCATTTCAGCTACCGGTGTGTTTGCGGCTCAGTAAGCCCTTGAGATGATTCAGGCTGATAGATCTAACCTTATTTTTAAGCAAGAACAAGTTCCATTGAGACAGAATGTGGTTTTCCCTGTCTACACAAGTCCTTTGCTCTAATACAAACATACCAGTAGCTGAAGTCAAGGGTTTATTCTCATCTCCTACAGTCAAGAGTTAAAGGGAATAGGCAAAAAAAGAGAGACAACCAGAGCTACAAGCATCACCATTTTTTTTACAACAGAGAATGGCTCTGACACAAAATCCTAAATATGGCTCAATGAAAGGAAAGGTTTCCCTGGATTTATGCAAAAAGCTGGTTTTCGGTTTGCACTAGGAAACAGGCTGTTGCCAAGAGCATTCTGCTTGTGTAGCACTCATTGCAGTGGACAAAAGAACAGGGTTGCCTGCACTGGAGACCTATCACAGTCTTCTGAAGAATGAGAAACCTGAAGACAACAGTATTATGGTAATGGAGTGTCACAGTGGTGGGAGTAATCTAAGTGTCTAGATAATTACATCATGCAGAGTATGAAAATTAAAGAGTTGACTGAGATGTCCTAAGCCCAGAAGAGAGCAATAATCATGAAAAGCAAATTGGCTGAGGTCTGTTCTTCACATTTCTAAGTTTCAGAGAGTTAGCAGTGATGATGTCAGCACCATAGATGTGGTGGCTATAGGTCTTAATTTTCCTGACCAGCCTCACCTGGGGCTCCTACTCCCACCCTTTGCCCATGGGCTCAGAAGCTGTATTTCAGCTGCATCCTGAGACTTCAAACCTTGTCTGATCTATACTGTAGGTTTAACCAGTCCTCTTTCTGTCTCCTGGATGGACTTTGGCTATATCTTATCTGTATCTATCTCCAGTCATGTCTTCTGCACCAATCATCAGACCTATGCAGCCCTTTCTTCGGCTCCGCCTTTGGCTGCTCCTGAGTGGAGAACTCCCTGGATGGACCTGTTGCTTGGTTGCTCTGTTTTCGTTCTGAGACTGACGGTAGAGCTTGTCGTCAGCCCCCTGCCCTGATGGCTGTGTTCAGATGCTGTGGGACTCCACCACAGCTGGTGAAGGCGCTGCCTGGGCCCTGGTCACCCTTGGCTTGTCCCCTCTCACACAGAGTACCTACTAGTGACAGAGTTGACACTATATTATATTGACACTGTTAAGCGTATTTGCATGTGAGAGGAGGGGAAAAAGAAGGATCATTCCATAGTCTCCTTTCTGCTATTACTGTTGAGATCCTCAGGCCTCAATACGCTGCAACGGCAACGACCTAACGCCCTTCTGAGCTTAGCCATTGTGTTAAACTCTTCCTTTTTTGCACACAAACTCCTCCAAAATGCCCTTGAATAGCATCAGTAGCTAATACATCAAAATCCTCAGGTATTGACCACAGCTGAGAGGTTTGTTCAGACCCATCCAGATTTTTCCATCAGCTCCCAGCTCCGCAGACCAGTGCACTCTGCAAACACAAACGCAGCACAGAAGCCACATTTGCATTTATGTTCTCTTTACTGCTCACAACTGCAGGACTCTGGGATGAAGGAGAGGAAGCTGAAGTTTTGCAGCCAGAACAACAGAGAGTATGAATATATTTACACACAGAGCATTTGAAAGTTAAATTTTAAGCATTCCTTGCCATGCCATTGGGTAACGGAGCGCAGGGGGAGGCACTTGCTATGCCGAGCTTGTGGAAGAAGGAATGTTGTTGTTAATGGTACAGGGAAAAAAAAAATGAGCAAATACTTGCATACAGATGGCTACATTAGAGAAAAATATGATATTATCACAGAGGTAATGATGTTGCATACCATATACCTTTCAAGGAAGATCATTACTGAGAATAGGTCCTGGCAGTCTGAAATGAGCAAGTGTTAATGGGAAGGCAGAGGGAGGACCATGGGGTCATGGTTGTGATTAAATTTGATCAGACAACATGATCAGGAGTGTATCATCTCATGAAATATTTTCACAGAGGACAGGCAGAAATGTAGAGAGGCATGATGTAAGTAGTTTTGCAAAGTGCAGTGCAACATCATGATAAGCAGCACCACAATATAAAGCAGTGATGCTGACTTGCGAATCACAGCTGAGATGGATGGCTGGGGGATGTGCAGCAGCACACAATGAGCAAAGAGGGTTTCTGGTCATTTACATGTGGGAGTAAGGAAAGTCACTGGAGTAGGTATTTCCTTCATACTTAATGCATAAGAAGATTTTGATTGAGATGCAGATCATTCCCAAGATTTGAGCCTATCGAGTAAAAGCTTTTCAGCAGACAAGTCTTAAATGTTATTTTTCTCTTCCCATCCAAACCATTCCGGTGAAACTCTCATCAGCCAAGAAACAGGGTGGGTTCCTGGTAGAGCTATTTTAGCTGAAACTTCATTTCATTTCTGTGTTATTTCCAACTAAATGTCCAAATAATATCAGAAAATTCCTACCATGTAAAAGTTAATATGGACTTCAGATGGTCTGCTTAGCTCAGCAGCTTGTCTCTTGTCAATGGTCAAAGATGGATTACTAATAAAAATCACGGTAAAAAATGAGCCGATTTGCTGAGTGCTGTCAGGTGTCATCCCCTTCCAGCTCAAAGGATTCCTGAGTCAGAAGCACTTTCTACATAATAGTAAATCTAATCCATTTGTCTAATATTCCAAACCAGCTTTCTAACTATGTAGAGAAAGACAGACATCTCCAGAGAATGATTTATGCGCTCTGAATGTGGGTGTCCAGGGTAGATAGGATTAATTGCTCCTTATTCACTTTTCCTCCTTTGAAAGTTTTTGTTACTTAAAGCTCCATTTTAGTGTCATATTACATCTTAAAGGGTCGCAAATCCATTGAGAATGGCAGGAAAATCAAAGGCAGAAATGAATTTGCCAACATGAGGAGACACAAGATCTTGTAGCAGCAAGCTCACCATAATTTGCCGGTTAAATCAATACCTCTTGTTTGAAAACTAGGCACGTTGTTGGGTCAATTTGGCTCAAGACAGCCAAGAATATCCTTCCCATTCTTACAGGTAGGCCGGATGTACTGTCAAAGTCACCAAACAAGGATTACACTGAGAAACAGGACCTGAGTTTTCTATCCCCGCCAGTGCTCTGAACGCCAGCGTGTGTCTGCTCCCACCCTCCCAACTGAACCTTCGGTTGTGAGAGCTCATATGGGCAAAGCAGGGGAGGGGAGGAGAAAATCCGGGAAACCCTGATGGTTACCATTCAGCTGTCAGGTAAGGGACAAGTAGAAGCAAATATCGTAGTTATGTATGTTTGTTTCGATTAAACACACCACGTAAAGATAACATGCACATTCCATGCAGACCTTGGGCTCTTGGCGAATGGCTAATGCAGCCCTCAGTGTTGTGAGATTTGGGCTTCCCCACTGCTGACTAAGAAGCTTCCCTGATAGATCTAGAAATATGGAACATTAATCTGACGAATGGAGTCATTTGCTGTTGCAGAATTGTGTATAAATGCAAATTAATACTGCTGTTGTTTTGCATGACATTGTGTGAGCAAAGGGGAGAAAAATCCGATAAATATTGGGTTTGCCTGGGGACTGCGAATTCAGCATTTGAACGCTGAGTCCTTCATGACTATAAACAAAGTAGAGCCAGGGTCAGATGGGGAAGCTAGTCCTAGTTGTAGGTTTTATGTACAATACACCAGTTGCTGCTCCTTTGCAGACTCACTGAGTTCGCAGAGCTTCACCTCTCATTCAAGCAGCAGTGAGGAGGCTGTATTGCAAAAGAAGCTCAGCAAAAAGTCATTTGTTTGGCCTCTGCAGGGCTGGAATGTGCCTGTCATTTTTCCAGTCATTGCGGGGAAATCAGAGCCACGGGAATATGTTGTCAGCTCAAAAGGTACACGGATGTTTCAAGAGATTTCATCTCTCCGAAGAAACAGTAGTGTGGCCATTTATGAAGAAGAGCTGTAGCTATCAAAGTCAGCACAGAACATCTTGTTGGTAAGACGCTGATATGAGAAGGTGTTTGATAGATAAGTGGTGAATTAGGAATGAAAATTAATCCTTTCTATGTCAGTGGTCCTTTACTTTTTAGTTCAGAACAGGATGAGGTGGATTTTCACCTCCCTGAGGGGTTTGGGTAGGAGAAGCAGTAGGAAAAACTTCAAGTGAGATGTTCAGTTCTGCAGAATGAGGGAGAATTCAGAATATCTGAAGAACTAGAAATCATGACCTAGGAAATGTTTTATAGAATCCCTTAGGAAAAGAAGACTTTCAGGACACGTAGTATTGATTTTCAAATGCAACAAATGTGCAAAGAAGAGCTGCAAGAGGGAAAGGAATAAAATTATTCTCTAACCTCTGTGGATAGAACAAGATGTCATAGACGTTTCATCTTTCAGTGGAGTGAAGCACTGGTCTGGTGGAGATAAAAGGGTGCGGAACCTCTGTCCTTTGATGCTTTCAGGATTTAGCCGTTTACCAGAACCCCTGTAAACAACATGGTTGCTGCCTCAGTTAGGATAGTTCAGATGTTCTTTCCACCTTGCAGGCTTGTTTTCTCCTGTTCTTGAAGAATATCAACAATACATGGGCAACACGAGGATGTAAAGGTGTTTAACAGAGGGCATCCAATGAAGTTTCGGAATGCTTCTTGTTAAACAGTACATCCATATCACAGCTTGATACTAAGACTCAAATAAATTAAATCAGTTAAATATATAGCAATTATTTCCAAGTGACTAAACCATCTGCAGCTGGGAGAGTTGTTCTGCATTTTCAGCACTATGCTGAGACATATGCAGTAAAATCTTTTCTTACTCTAGAAAGGTGGTTTTTTTGAAGGCTAAAGCGGGACAAAACCCAAAAAACAAAACAAGGAGATTGGTTCTTCTAGATTCTAATTCCACACAGCCAACCCACCCCCAACCCCACCCCCCCAAAAAATACCCCACTAATTATTTTAATTTTAATGTGGGAATAAAGAAAGAAACAAAAATTCTTGCACTATTCTTTTCCATTGTGGCATTTAAATAGTAAGATGCCCACAGCTGTATGAAAATACAGACAGGAAGAGAAGGGCCATGAGTGTTCCATGAGCATCCTGGAGGAAATCAAGAGTAACCCCACTGACATCCATGGAATTATAGTGATGTAAAACTGGTGTATATGAGGGGGAAAAAAGCCATCCAGAAGAGTACACTTCATTGGTTTCAATAAATTCTCACCCTTTTTAACACCAGCTGTGTAAAAACCTCCAATAAAATTTTATGTGCTAAATCTGACGCTGAAATGACCAGACTCTTTCCAATATCATAAAGCTGCAGTAAGCAATTAGAATATTTCTGCTTAAATATGTTCTTCCAATTTGTTTAATATCTCATCCTGGAGAATTCTCCCACATCATCCACTGTCTCCAGTATTATCAGCACGATTTTCTCCAAGACACAGAAGAGTATGATATTGAAACTTGCATTTATATCTGCATCTGGCTGAGTATCTATTTCCCCACACGTCATATTCCAAACTATTCCTCCCGAAGTTTTGCTGTTGCCTTGTTAGCAATTATATCAAACCCGCTTATATTTTGTACGACTTCACTCCCGCCATGAGAACACCAAACCATTTCCAGCGCAAATCGTATGCAGTCACGGAGACTCACAGACTATAATGTTATGGTCCACATTATTTAGTGTTACAGTCATGTATGAGTTTACTTAGGTTTTCACTTACCAGCGTGTTTTGCATTTGGGTAGCAGCATAGGAAATTTTTACTGTGAAAGACCAGACTTCCAAAGTAATTTGGCCAGAATTTAGAGGAAGTTGAAAAGCTCTTTAAATATCTGTCATTGCTATTGAATCCCCCCCATTTTTCCCTTCAGGTAACGATTACACATATTTTAGTGAAATTGTGTACATGTGAAATCTATGCTCGCCCAGTTAGAGGTTGTCCTATTCCTTTTGCTACTGTAAGCAATTGGTTAAAAAGGTCAGGACTGGCTTTTTTTCCCACGACTACCATGGCAATTACACTGAGCAGAAACAAGGATTTGAGACGGTTCACTATTGATTAGCATAGGCAGCTAGTTCAAGTTCTAGAATGTGAGCCGAGATTTTAAATGCCTGCGACACACAGACCTGCAGCCATCGCTGCTGGGTGATGATCTAGTCACCACACAGTGGAGAGGTAAACACCTCGATGACGGGAGCAGAAAGAGTCCTTGCACGGTGAGGACATCAGATTAGAGATCGTGCATGGGGACTAATCTTTCCATTTGCCGTTCTACTGTAGCTAAAAAAAAAAATGTTAAACCAAAACATCACTTCTATACTTAGGCTAATACAAAATCTTACACAGTATCAAACAAATGGGATTTTTTTTTTTTTTAAATGCCTGCGACACACAGACCTGCAGCCATCGCTGCTGGGTGATGATCTAGTCACCACACAGTGGAGAGGTAAACACCTCGATGACGGGAGCAGAAAGAGTCCTTGCACGGTGAGGACATCAGATTAGAGATCGTGCATGGGGACTAATCTTTCCATTTGCCGTTCTACTGTAGCTAAAAAAAAAAATGTTAAACCAAAACATCACTTCTATACTTAGGCTAATACAAAATCTTACACAGTATCAAACAAATGGGATTTTTTTTTTTTTAGCTCCTTCCCTCATCTTTTTAAATATAAATACATGTTAAAACGTCATTCATCTTTTCAAATGGAATTAAAATACTTCATAGAGGAAAATGTCACATTTCCAATGTCCACAGTGTTTGTTCACATTACCTTGAGCATCCCTACTCAGTCTTCGCTACACAGATGTTTGGGTGCAGTCGACTGTGAACCTCCAAGACCTCTGATCCTGATGTTGTGGTTCACTCCTCTGTACAGTCCTGTGGCCATGGGAAAGTCAGATTACTTTAAGGATTGTGAAGCAGAGAATTTTCATGAATTAGAATGAGAACATTTTAGACACAGGTGCAACACAAGTTCTGCACCAGAGTGGAAGAAATTATGCAGTTGGAGAGGAAATGTGTCAGTTCAAGTCCAAAACCTGTAAGCTGCAAAGTTCTGGGGCCTTTTCCAGTGCTAATTCTTCAAGGTGAAGGATTTTTCCCTCTCTGTAAGACAGGAAGTTCCCTTGTTCCAGAATGTGTACTGCAACACACAGAATCGCGCATCATGTGGCAAAAATACACAGCAACAAGCGTCAGTTCCTGGATTCCAGCGCTTGTGCTGCAGTTTGTGATTTGTACAGATATGTTTATGCATTTGGATACATACATAGATATACTGTTCATGTTGGCAAATATTACAGGTGCACATGCATGGAGCATATCCAACACATGTTTTATAGAGGAGTATTCAGGCACAGAACAGTTAAAACTACAAAGGAAATCACAGATGTCTGTGTCAAAAGTATGAGCTGAACTAAGATCTCCTGACCATTTATTTCAACCAGTGCTGCTTCTGCCAAATGAAGAACTTACTGTCTAGTAAAAATGCATTGAGTTTGACAACCTCAGAAACACCTTCCACTCTTTTTTGAGGCTTGTTATTTTTTTAGCTAGAGTTAAAAAGTGTCTCCCGAAACGTCTCTCTCCAGATCTTAAGGGTTTCAGAAGAAAGTGTCTCTGAAAACATCAATTAATGTCAGCTAAATTCTCTTCCAAACTGCAAGTTAAAATGCAAATAAAAATATACCTCGTGTGTGGGAGTGGATCCAACACATTAATTACGGTTACAGGAGAGTTTGTAGTTAGACCAGTAAAACTGCATAGGTCAGCGTTTCCAAAATAGGCACCAGGCATCAGGATATCAGTGATTACCCTTTAACTTCATATTTCGTAGGTATATATGGTGTGCCTCCAGGTACGAAGTTTGCCAGAATGTTCTGTAATCCTTACTGTTTCCATCTGGTGACGTGTTCCCATGTTTTGATTTACTACGTTATCTTAGTTTCGCGGAAAGCCAAACAGAGATGCAAACTGGTCAAATGAATTTGTCTAAGGCGATGCAATGAGTAATCAATAACAGAAAGGCTCTGAACAGTATTAACAGTTTCTGACTCTCAGTTCCATGGTTAGATGAAGGAACAAGGCTGTCTCTCAATTGACTTCAAATTAAAGTGGTTACTTAGAGTTAAGGAAAATAGACAACTTCATTTCTTGCTGTGCTGGTGTTTACATTGCTGAGGCCCTACAGCCCATGTCTGTAAGCGGTGTGAAAAGGACACGTTAGCTCACTGAGGGGGCCAAAGGAGTAGCACTGAATAAATAAGTCTATTATAAAGTCTGGTAAGACACAGTTTCAAGGTACAAGGAACCTCAGAGTGCTACCCATCTGGATATGCATACATCCTTCAGCATAGTAAGGAAAGTATCTGCCAGCCTTCCACTCCAGTGACACGTGGCCATGGAGCTTACACGTCAGTCAAAATAAAAACAGCAATAAATGACAAATTTTAATACAAAGTAGAGAAAGAGCACAGAGAGGAAAACTTGAGGAATCTCTAAATGTGCCAAATGGCTATTTGTTAGCTCAATAGTTCTAGAGACCATGACGGAAGCCAGTCCTAACTTAATCCTCTATTGTATGCAAACACGGGTTCAAGCACTAGTAAACTACTAAATAAAATTGATTTAAATCAATGTAATTGAATTTTAGTTCTTTCAGGGAATAAAGTTTCAAGCGATGATCAGTGTAACAGTAAATTACAATGAAGGAATTTTATTAAAATACCAGGAAATTAATATAAAACATAGGAGATAACGAAAAAGAAATAGTTAATTACCTTGCTGCTATCGAAGGCAGCAGGACCCGTGTAGTGCCCTGGCACTCATTCGGTGCTCGTTTTCCCAGGCATCGATTGAATATAGCTCATCAGCTTTTTCTTCCGTTAGCATAACGTTAGCATTTCTACGGCAGTCAGTACTTTCATCCTCTTTAGAATTCCACACCTATGTTCAGCTTGATCAGTTGTGTTCATTTAATGTCTGACAGGATACTAAAACATAACCCTTTAGCATCTCTGCTCTTTTAGTAACAGCAAACATCAGGTCACACAGGTCCACTCCCCCGCCCCTTCTGGTTCAGCTGCACTCCTGGCTGGGCCTCTTTGGCAAAGGTTCAGCCTGTTTGAAATCATCATATCTGGAGTTAGACTACAGTCGTACTAGGAGTCTGGGGATCTGTGACTGGAGTGAAACTTTCCGAGCTGAGCTTTGACATTGAATCTTTGCTAGGTGGTGTTTTCAGTTAAAGGAATTTCCATTTTTGTGTTCAAAGACAGCTTTTAGATTTGTTACCTGTAATCCAGAAAAGAATAGAGCCCTGGTATACCAGCTTTGTGAAATGTCTGTATTTCTCTGCAATCTTTTGGATACTTCAGTTATCCACGTGGTACCTAAGTGATTTCTGTGTCTTAGCATGGTGGATAGAATAAAACCTGTGTTGCTCAGACACGGCACTGAGTATTTCACAATGACATTCCTTGAGCTGCCTCAGAAGGGAAATGGGAGACAGAAAAAGAAATCAGTTACCAGACACCAGGAAAGATGTGCTGGGGCTGGTATAGCCACAATGGTGGCTGATCACCACTGCTGGAGCAGGACTGGAGCCGTTCTCCCAGTTTCAAATCCCCTCTAAACTGTGCTAGGAGGAACATAGTGCTAGACATATATGCACAGATATGTAGGTGATTAACCAAGGACCTTAAACTAAACCAGGGGAGGAAAAGAAGACGTTCTGCATATAAATATTTCATATAGCTAAAGAGATATGAATTGTATGCTATGAACCTTTGTGACAATGAAGCTAACGAGGGCATCTTCTATGAGAAAGTAACAAGGCTTGTAGTAATTTTTAAACTATTACATCAAATTCTATTCCTTTTGACTTCAATCAAAGAGATTTTATTAGAAATCGTGTTCTCTCAGCTAACTCTTCACCCCATGTTAAAGAGGGTGATTACTAATTTCTATTTTTTCTTCTGTTCACGCAGAAGTAGAAGTGCTGGGGAGCTCTCTATAAATAACTCTATCAAAGAGGCACTTGGAGTTATGATACTTATGGCAGAGGAATATTCCATCCAGTTTATGTATTCGTCTAAATGGCTTCTCTTGATGACGCAAGTAGGAATTAATACTTGAGAGACAGATGTCCAGAGAAGCACGGTTCAACTGCTTCCTCAAGTATCATAGTTTTAATTCTCACTGCTTTCAAATATGTATATTAGAGTAAACATCAGAGGTCATGTTCACATGTGCATTTCCATCAAGAGAATTTCCAAATCACAGCTGGTTAGTTTGGTGACTTTTGTTAGTCATCCTCATTTTACTTTTGATTTCTCATATACTAGCTAAACGAAAATTAAAGCAATCAAAACTATATGTCATTGTGAACCACCAAAGAAGACCCTTTAGACTAGTGAAATTTCTAAAAACCAAGTTATAATCTCTTAGTTTTCAAATTTGTGGCAAAATTTAAAATATTAACAGATTATTTATTCTATTTACATCCAAGCTGGAGTCATTGTGGTGCCATTTTTCAGTCAGAAATTATATAACATACACCAGATGAAAATTTGTAAATGCAGACGAGGGATAAGGATGAACCCATCAAGTTTAAAAACATGAAAAGGCGGTAAATGGTATGAAAAGAAATTGGTCAGTCAAGCAGACACTTTGCAAATGTAATCAATCTAGGTTAAATCGAAGGCAGGAACTGTATAAAAGCTATTACTGATCAAAGAAATTACCCTGAATTTATGAGTAAGCAGTGCAAACACCACCTTATGAATTGATGCAAGATACTTACGTGCAAGTGCCTTCTGACGAAATGGGAAAGGTTTCATGGACCATTAATGCTTATAGAGCAGAAAAGGTGAAGCATAGCTTTCTTTAATGTAAACATGATTATGATCCTGATTCTGCATGAAATTCAAGTTCATGCTCCTCTATTTTGGGTCCCTTTCAGAGTTTAAAGTTCAGCACACTCTTAAGTACCTCGCTAACTGCACAAATGTGTCACTATGTGTGACGCATACTAACAGAAGTATGTGATGAAATAAACATTAAAATACATTAAAAGCATCTCATAGATCTGAATTTTAATACTTAGTTTATTACAAAAGGAAGATCTGTCAAGAATGACAAAGAATCAGAGCATGATGCTGAATTATGCAGAAGAAACCAACAAGAGACCAGAATGTTTTATTTCTGGATTTATAACCGCAAATGGATGGAATTTATTCTGTATGAAAGTATTTGGAACAGGCACGCAGATACTGTTCGTAGTTCTTGTGCCTCCAGGGATACATCGGCTGTAGGAAATAATTTCATAATTTATTTTGGTTATTTATATGTTACAAACACTTACGCTTCACCCCCGTCCCTGAATTGAACTCAGTGCAGAATCATTGCCTGGGTGTGTCTAAAATGTATCCCTGAATACAATGAAATTTGAATATAAAGACTGTCAGGACACAGAGAATCTGCTGCTTGTTCCAAGATTTAAACATCTTCCCTTTTAAGCCTAATATGCTTCCCATTTAAAATTCCCGTTCTATCTCTCAGATATGCTTATCAAATTAATGTCTTTCCTACCTCTGGAATTATTTAAGGAAGGTTTTCTCTTTAACAGACACTGAAAATTCAGAAATTTTCTTGACCTCTTCAGTTTCCTGAGTCACTCACGCAGTATCTCTTCGGATTGCTAAGTACACATGAAATTACATGGGACAGTCGCCTTTGCTTTTTTTTTTAATCTCTTTCTCCTTTCACCTTTGTTAGAAGCTGCACAGAGAAGTTGCTGCTGCTTTTTTTCAGCACCCTGCACATCAAAGCAACCATGAAGAGACTGAGTGTTCACCGGTTTTTACCTTCTACCGGTAGATCTGGAGAGCAAGAATATACCATGAAAATTTAGAATTGTCCCAAGGAATCCTCCCTGGAACACTGCTTCATTATACAAGAGGCTTCGGACTCAGCACTGAGAAAGGAATAGGTACTCAAGCATATTTCACTGAGCAGAATTCAGCACCACAGCCCACTTGAATTCGCTGGTAGCACTTTCCATTGGTGTTTTCAGCTAGTGGAGAATCAATCCATATTTCTTGGGATGCTCCGCTCCACGGCTGTGTGAATACGACACCAGTAAAACCGGCTATTTCTACAATTAACAAATTAACTGCAGATAGTAAAATGATGACATCACGATGAATCCTTTGCTCTTATGGTTGCAACTTGAAACACCGCAAGAGGGATCACAACATAAAAGAAAAAGCAGTATGCTACTTCACCATCATTCACCAGATAAATGCAAATAGCGTTTCGAGCTCCTTATACTCTACCTGTTGCTATTCCCTTGTTCCTTAGGGCCTTTAGTGGATCTGCAGAACCACAATTTCTTTCACAAAAGCCTTATCTTAAATTTCTAGTAGAACGTCACATATCATGCAAGAAGGCAAATTCTGAAGGAACTCCATGCGTTCAGACAACGCACTATTCGTGTCAAGTGAAATGCCAAGCATGGAAGGACATATCTACAGTGCACAACGGAGAACTTCCCAAGCTTCCAAACACTCAGACTGGTATTCTCACCAAGTACAGAGCCACAACACGCAATTTGGGTCTGGCATCTATCAGCAATGTTAACACGATACTGTATCTGCCACTTAGTCTCTCTGTTGAGTCTGGTGTAATGTTGCAAATACAGTGATTTCACAGAAGCTTCGGTGTATCCACATTGTGCCTGCTGATGCCACCTAGTCTTTGGTTAGCATATGATTAGGCATTTGAATCTCTCTACTCCCCTTGTATAGAGTATGCTTCCTCAATGTAGTTGAGATAATCCTTTGGGAAGGAATTAATTTTAGGAATGAAGAACCTGGGAAATTGGCTCCAGGCCCAGAGAAACCCATTCTTGGCTAAATCCCACAGTAATTAAATCATCCAGTGTGTGAGCAGAAAGAGAAGAGCCCTATATTCTACATTTTGTTCAGCTGAGTCTTCTTCTGAGAAAAGCAATCATGCAGGCTTAATGAGATACACCTCAGATAACCTTGGACCAGCGCTAGTTAACCTGCACTGATCATCGCTGCTGTAACTACTGACAGACAAAACCCAAGAGGAGATGTGTTCGTATAAGATGACACTTTCATGTTACCCCTTCCATCTCTATATTGCTTATTGTTATTTTATCTCTGTGAATAGCCCACAAAAGATAAAGCCAACAAAAATGGGGACTGTTCACCTGTGAAGCATCATCTGCCTGGGAGCAATGTGATTGCCTCAAACATTTTGGCTAGGACTTTTTTTGTGGACTCTGAAAGCAGCTGCTGTGTTGTCACTGTGACCCAAAATTCCCGACGGAAACTCTGACAGCTCGGAAACGGAAGGTGAAGAGGGCTTTGGCAATGCAGACTTTGAAGAACAACATGCAGATTGAGCCCCGGGGAATACTCCCAAACTCGGTGTTCAGCCGCACGTAGGAGATGGAGTCAAATGCAATAGCTGTAATAACGAACAGACAAAGGGGAAGCAAAAGAAAAAGAGGGATTCTTTTTTAAAATAATAGCATATGTTAGTAAGGCAGGTTGGGATATCACATTTCTGATCAGGTATCTCCACTCACAAGTACAGACACGAACAGCTCTGGGTATCCAAGCACCCTGTGGCAGAGGATTCTGGAAGAGCTGTGGTGGGAGGATCAGGGTAGGCAGTTCTTGTGGGTACCCAGAGTGTTAATCTGGGTATTAGTAAGGTTGTATGGAGACAGATTTCTTAATGATGAAGGAGGTGACTGAGGAGGTGATTGTCGTATTGCTGAAAGAGAAGGAGGAAGAGGTTTGACACGCACTCAGCTTGCCTTCTGCAGGAGCAGCAAAAAGTGAATGTATGTGAGGACAGATCTACAAAAGAGCTGCTTTCAGCCAGTTCCCACCTGTTCTGCACAAAGAACAAGGATGGTTCAAAATCCTACAGCACTTGCAGTTTAGCTAACCTTCGAACTGACAGGTTTGGAGAATCTCTCCTTTTCTCAGGTTGATTGCTCCATGTGTGGCAGCTAGATCAATGATCTCTAGAGTTCCTGAACCCTGATCACAGAGGCTTGATGGCTTTACTGTCCAGAAATCCCAGAAAATGTACAAAACCAATAAATTCTGCCTTGGTCAAAACTGAAGGAAAACCAGAATATATTTGAGAAAATTCTACATAAGAGTGAAAGTGAGATGAGACCAGTGCATAAAGATTTAATATGACCATCAGGATGCAATAAATCACATAAAGACAGTTAGAAAATATTCCATATCATCTGCTTACTCCAGTCTTTCTTGTCATATCAGGCATTCAGGCTGGTCTTCATCTCTGATCATTTTAAATCTTTGCTTTTATCTATGTTCTCAAGCTCCTTCTACAACACAGGGGGAAATATATGTTCCTGCAGAGTGAAATTCACCCCAGTTTAATATGAGGGTGGAATTCTTCTCTGTGGACTTTGACCCTGTAGAAGTTAGGTATGTTGTCTCTGCTATCAACAAGAACCGTATATACACAATTATAATATCAGAGTCAACACGTAGAGTTATTTTGATCAAGCTTCAGCCATCAGATGATCTAGCTGCCTACTTCATATATTTACATCAGAATTAATTCATCCTATCAATCCAAATAATTCCATCTCTTCAAACGACTATGAAAAGTGCCCAGATTGCTTTCTCACAAGTTAAATATCTAGCTTGTACATGGAAAAACTGTGTAAATTGAAACAGTATATAACATTTGTTATAGAGGATTGTGATGAGAAGGAAATAGAGGAACCCACACCTCCAGGTGGTACCTCGTATTGTCCCACTGTAATGTGCCAATGCAAGAATATAACCAGTTAGACACCTGGGTAAGGAAAACTCCCCTGAGTGTAGCTGTATTGAATATTCAGGTAAACAGAGAATAAAAATATGTTTATTAATGCATATGGCTCTAGTGTGTAAGTATAGTATCCTGTACTCTACAGCATGGTTTAAAATAATTACATGTACGCAGTACATCCCAGTGAGCAGGGACTAGGGTGCCAGAGAAACGAGGTGCAATGAACAGGCGCTACCAGACTTGGAAACCTCATTTTCACCAGCCATTAATTACGGATTATGATACTTATTTCCTACACAAAGTACAGCAAGGCCTCTTAAAGAAATTCCAATGCAAATACTAAGTGCCCATGTGACATGTAGGCCAGCTGTGCTGCTGATGTCAATAAAGAGCTACCGATTTTCCTTGCTAGGGATATAGAAATTTTCAGTATATTCTGCAGCAAAGCTAGGACCAGATAGGAAGCTTAAGATATCACAGCAGTGAGGGAGGAAACAAGCTGCTTGACAAATGTAGGAACTTACAACATGGTCACATTAAGCAGTGATTAAATTTTGCACTTCATCATGGTCCCACAGGCTACACTGACTGCAGTCTTACCTGTGGGTAATTCCAGTTACATAAAAAACATCGTCAAAGGCGAGACTTTGTAAGAACTGTCAATCCATAATTCGTAACACATTGAGCAGAAACACCACCTATAGCACTTCCCTTCTGAAATTAGTGACTGATACAGGTCCGTAACAAGCTGCAGCAATGTGTAACTCAGTCTTGCATGAACACCCAGATTTGCACTCCTTTGTTCAGTCATGCTTCTGGGTATTACCCTGTAGTGCCATGACAACAATGCGGCATTCAGCCTTTAAAGGATTTGACAAGGGCACGGCCTAGGGGACGCAACCGAAAACACCTGGCTGTGCTACAATACGGGCTCCTGCAGGTGAATGCTATTCTGTTCTCATTTTAATACTTTTTTTGATAAAGGTAATTTCATGTTTTTGTTTTTTGGGGTTTTTTTGCCCAAAGAAACAAATTCTGAACTCATTCTGTATTAACTAATGTGATGTGGTGATTTGCTGATCTCAGGAAAGAATCTGGAGACAAATGTTCTGTATTAGCAACACTTTCCAGCTATTACAGAAAAATGAGGCAAGAGTCAATTCTGTTCTGCCCTAGAAGATACCCTCACAGCTAGGTGTGCAGTGTGTCATTGAGGAACTTCACTCACCGTTTCACTCGTGACTCCTGGTCTCCTGATTTACTTGAGTTGCCTACGTGGTAATTCTCTTGGGGATCCAGCTAGTTCTCTCCAAGAGTAAACCTAGACAGAGCAGAGCAAACGGATTTCTACACACTCTGTTGCAGGTAGAGTATGGATATAGACTATATCAGGTTAGGTTGACTCCAAAACCTACCCAAACACCCTTGTGCTCTAAAATGCCCTAGTGCCCTCATGCTACATGGTAGCCTCAGAGACACACATGAAAGCACTGTGCTGCTGAACAGCAACACAGACTCTGCATTATCTTAGGCTCTTCGAATTAAAATTTCTCAGGAAAATAATCCCAGTATCTTTGAGTCTATGGGGCACCACACGGAGCCTATAGGAAAGTCAGGCCAATGCAATGCAGTAAGTAATGCTGCCCCTTAGCAGCATGAGTACAAACCACTTTTCTCCACTTGCCCTGAGGGCAAATGATTATTTCTAGGCACAGATGGCATTTGACAGGTTAAATGAGCCCATGATATAGTCAGCAGCTGCCATTGTACTCATCAGCTGTTGGTCCTTTCTACTAGTAGTGTGTGTGTATTGTCAGTACTGCCATCCTAAAGACCTCAGCGCCAGGGCAGCACCCAGAGATGCCAGTGCTAGTCACACAACACGAAATGTTGCTGTAAGCTTGCTTTGGCAGCACAAATTCAACCTGTTTGGTCATAAGGCATAGCTATGTTTTCTTGGTCGATTCAGAATATAAGAAAATTCTGACTTCACTTATGTACAGCGATCAGTACAGTTTTGTATTAGCATTTCACCTGTAGTTGGGCTGGGAATTTCACAAATATCTGTCTCATGGTAGTAGGAGCACCTGATGTCCCATAATATATATTTTGCTTATTCTTTCCCTCTAGCTGTGACACGGCTCTCCTTGTTTCATTAATATACTCATCCTAACTCATTCGACTGTTGGTCACTACTATGACATACTCTTTGATTAATGTTTTAGCAAAGGCCTAAGGCAACAAGCAAAACAAATACACCAAAGTAAATAAGCCTTCAAAGGTAACCTGAACAAAACTGTTATGCAACTCATTCTACAGCATGTGGCCTCATAGTCATCCAAGACTACAAATACAGTGATAAAACTCGTGCACACATAAGCATATAAATACGACATGAAGATCCTTGTCCATACAGCCAGTCGTTTCATCATACAAGTTCAAGATAGCCCAGCCTGAGCTGTCCTTGGAAAATACGTTTACTGTTTTCAATTAGCTGCTTCGCTTCCAAGTTTCTTTCTTGATTTTTTAAACCAAATGAGTGTAGCATTAGCATTTTCTTCTTCTCTGCTTGCTATGTTTTTTCACAATTGAGGGACAGCTTTCTGCCATTCACATTGGCCGGCTCTTTCGGTATGTTCATCTCCTCTTGTCAGTCCCTAACCTGTTCTCTCGTTGCTGACAGCCCCATTGCTTTTCCAAATCTTGTTAGCGTGCAGACATATCTTGAAGCAGGCTTGGCCAGTGAGAACTAAGCATTTAACTTCTGGCTTTTCCACATTGTGAATCACAGGATTGTCTCTCCCGCCCGACAAGGGAGTTGTATTTTCCCTGGATTGTTACTGTCTGTGAACCACTACTGTGAATATTCATTTCACCAACCTGCAGACTCAGAAACAAGACTGGGCAAGAGAGGTGGCACTTCCTCATAGTGAAAGCAGAAGAGGAACACTTCCTGGGCAGTCCACCTTCCTATTCTTGTCCTTCTTCAGCTGGCGGAGCTGCCTGGGGACTCCTCCAAAGAACGAAATAAAAATTCCTGTTCAGTACCCACCACTGGACAGACTCGGGCGGCGTTGTGCTGTCTAAGGTAATAGTACAGCAGCTGTCCCTGTGGTAGAAAAGCAGCGTCTGTACTGTGCAAAACACAGTTTCTCTTCTGCATACATGAAATAAATGGCTGCCTGCAGAAGGGGGCCATTGTTTTACTAAGAAGTGGAAATTTTTGCACGGTGGGGAACAGGATAACAACTGAATAGCATTAGAGATGAGAAGGGGAAAGAAGCAGCTGAGGAAACATGAAGAAATAACAATGCCCAAATTAAAGATAATGACGAGAGAAAAGGGAGAAAAAACAGCAGTGCCCACAAAGAACCGGCAATCAGAAAGCAGAGAAATGAGAGGCTGAAGACAAAAGAGATCAAAGGCTCTAACAGTATATCATGGTGCCACAGAGAAAAACCCTGACTCACCACACTCATTTAGTGCAAGGAAACAGTAAAGAAATGAGAAAGCATGAACTATAGAGCAAAATAAAAGTCAGCGTATCGATCCAATCTAGGTTTTGGACTGCTTTTATGATTTTTGTAAATGCATCTGAAACCATCATCACTGTCTCCTCTGGTCAATGACCACACGTTCTTTCAAAGAACAAGTGGCTGTGAGTTGCAGAGCAGAGAGGAGAAGGGATGCGTTCTCCGTGCACCCTTAAGCCAGCTGTAGAGATAACAATGTACAGAAAAAGCTCCATGACTCTGTGTTTTGCACTTTTAGGAATCTGCAAGGGTCTGGGCTGCTCTGGCTGAGTCATTGTTACCTCAGACTGCTCACCGTGTCTTGTCTGTGTTCTGGGTAAGGAGGCATCTCTGTTCCTCACCTCAGAAGCTCTGCTGTTTCCTTTGTTTAATGCAAAAAAAAAAAAATGTCTGTAGCTATCAGCAAGAAGTGCATCCTGTGTGATGTAGAGGGGACTTTCTCTATTTGCATAGGGAAAGCTACATGTTGAGAATGAAGCACTCCTGAATAGTCTCCTACAGAAGACTGAATATCCCTGAAGAGTAACAGCACGTTATTGCTGACTCCTGAGCATTGATTATAACATGGTTATAGAGTATTAATATGTCATTTTCATAATTAATATAAAGATTTCTAACCATGTATGTACAAAATCATAATTTATAAAAGCTTTGGTTTGTTGAGCATAAGAAATACATTTAAGGTGATTTTTTGTGTGTGTTCTGTAGACTATAATAATTCTATTACCAGGTAGTACACTTTGCTCTTTTATTTAATTATTAGTAGTTAAATTGACATCAGAGACCATCTTTCATTCAGAGACCAAGAAGGAAAAGATTATTTTTATAAGTGCCATTAATGATCATAAATTCCTTCCTTCCAATCAACCTGGTAATTAAACTCTCAAGAAAAAGTGCTACCAAATAAGGGAAAAGAAACCCGAGTATCCTGCTAAAGCCCTTTTCTTGTCACAAAGCCCCTTTTCACTCAAGTTTCCTAAGCAAAACTGTCTTCATCTAACACCACCAGGATTTTCCATGCCTTTTTCTAAGTACCCCTATTTTCTTTCTCTTTTCGTGTTCTTAAGGCTTGATTGTGCTCTCACCAATGAAAAATACTGAGGTTTCTGAAAAATGCCGTAATTGAGACCACTTCCAGAAAACTGGTGGACGTATTTATTAATTTGTGCTTGCATTTCAGAAGTGTTTGAAGGACTTTCCGCTGACAGGTGAACTACAAACACTTCTTGAAACATAGTCCTGCTCTAATGCTTTTGTAACATGAAAAGAACAACAAAAGGATTTCACTGATGTGAGGATTATTATTTCCACTTGAGAATGGATACCTGAAGGACAGATAAATTGCGTGTTGTTCTGAGAGTCACGGAGGAAAACTGCCTGAACTAGAAACGCAGCAGGTCTCCTGCTCCCCACCCTGGGTTTTACCCGTGAAACAGTTTACACCTTTCCATATGCTTTCACCCTTTGTTGTCTTCCAAGGGGTTTACACTTTGAAGTTCTCAATCATATTCCAAACTACTGGAATATATTATGGGTAAAATAAAGTCACAAAAGTAACCTTATCAACCTGACAGCCTATCCATCAGACTTTATCACACAAATAAGACTAAATCCCATGAAATAATGACTAGTTTAATGCTATTGGCAGTGTTCTGTATTCAACCAGATGCTCAGTGCTTTCTTTACACTTCTTGTCATGTTGCTCCCATCGATTGGGTGTTCCTTAGAGAGCCAATGGAATACAAAATCGGCCCCAAAACATAGTATTAAGTTCCTGAGCAATGACCTGAACTTATTTTTCTGTTTAAGTCTATCTAGCAGACTTGAGGCACTTCCTGCAAGAAGAGTATGAGTGAAGTTCTTGGCTATTATTTGCTCCAGTTAAACAATCTCAGATCTACAATAATAAATAATGACAGTAGTGTTTCCCAGCTCTAATAAATTAACTCCTGGCTCTAATAAATTGTTAAGGGCTTTGTAAAGGTCATCATGAGTATTTTAGCTTACAGTAAACTGAGGTAAAATGACACACACATCTCCCAAAGATTCCTTACACGAGGTGGTGACAAGAGAACTCAAGCCTTCCATGTGCTTTTTCACCTACCCACTCAGCTCTTTGCATTATGCTTTAAAAATCAGCTAAATTTTAATCCGTTAATGCACAGGAAGAGTCTCCAAATGGACTTTAAGGGAATTAGAGGGCTGTGGGACCTGCTAGACCATTCCTTACATATGGCAGGATATTTCTCATGGCATTTATGTGTTTTCCCTACGCAGTCCTTATGAAGTGGTGTTTCATATGTTTTAGATCTCAGCCCCAAAACATTTATCATTAAACAATCATCTTTAATGTAAACACATGAAACCGTAGTCTAACCCAAACAGTTTATACCTCAGGTTGGAATTCTATTGTATCTCATAAATAAGAATTTAGAAGCTTTCTGACATAAAGTTATTGTTTCCAAAGAATGATTTTAAAAAAAAAGCTTTCAACAGTTATGCTAATAATACATATTCTCAATATTAAATTCCTTTTAATCAAGTTTTTCTTTATGTATTTGCTTGGAAAACCTCCCAATTCTTGTAGCAAGCAGATTTTTCTTAGGCTGACAGATTTCTGTTGGGGTAAACAATATTATAAAAATGAAATATTACTGTTTGAGCTAAATGTTTAAGACCTTGAAGCGGTAGCTGCCGGAGACTCATCAATTTCTCACTAGCTACTAAAGAGGCATGAGGAAGACCAAGCTTTTCTAGCATACCCTTTGAAGCTGAAGAATTACTCCTAAACTGTTAAAGTCACCACAGGAGTGTTCACGCAAGGGATTTGATACCGTTCACTGAATTTAAAGCCAGAACAGGCCACTGGCTAATCGGATGTAGTCTTCTGTGTAATAACGAAGGAATATTTGTGTCTGATTACCCTTGCAAAGATCCTAGTATCTTACATTTATCTATTTTTTTTGAAGTTTTCATGACATGCATATGGAAGTATGAACTGGAAAGGAGCTGTAGAGTCGTGCTGGAAGTGGCTGTCACCACCGAGATTTCATAACTAAGAGGAGACTTCATAACTAAGAACTGCATTATAGATGACCAGTTCAAAAAAGCAGAGCTTCGAAGAGTTCTGTTCCACGCACCTTGAATTATATTGTCCTCTTGTATAATTATAGACAGCTTTGAGAAATTTGTGGTCAGCTAATTACTTATTTTTAAAGAGGGGGAGCATAATAATACTCACTTCTAGTTGGATTAAAGAATGAAAAAAAAAAAGAAATTCCATAATAACAGAAAAAAACAACAGAACAGTAGTTTGGGAACGTATTTCCCCACTGTTTGGAAAGACCAGAAGAAATGCAGGGAAATACAAAATGAGGAAACAAAACTGATAGAAGAACCAGAAGATTGTAAGGTGAGAGAGCAAGGAATATGAATTTACAGAGTCCGGAAGAGCAAAAGCCTAGGGGCAACACGATCTCAGTCTGTAAATATCTGGAAGGTAAGGATATAAGTAAAAGGAGGAAATTATTCCGTCTCAAATTTTGTGTACTGGAAAAAAGGCTGGACCTAAGGAGGAAGTTTAGGTAAAAGTTTTTAGCTATAGGAGGCGATGAAACAGAGCAGATAGAAAACGTGACATTCTAGGTACTGAACCTGAAATGGGGTGTTCACACCAATAGATATATTTCACTTAAGCATTTTCATCTAACAAATTTCCTGCCACTACAGGAACCTGAACTGCTCTTAACTATTCTTTATCTCCTCTCAGGCAGCATCTAAGGTCCTGAGATTTTAGCATAGTGTGCTACCGGTTTAAAGTTTGTCACCGGTTCTGCGTGAAGGGAAAGGTGTTTGATGGCCTGAGAAACACGTATCTCTGAGACAGAATGGGGAAGGCAGAAGAAACATTTTTATAGCTCTTTCTGGAGGTGTTACCTAGATACCAATTTTTGTGGATGATAAGAGTGCTCTTTTCCATAGCAACTTCCAAATATCACATCTATCCTTGTTCTTGATGCAACCACTTCATACAACAGACACTTAATTTTCCTTCCTAAGCTTCATGTCTTGGCTCACTGGAATACCTCCTTAAAAATACTCCTATCTTATTCAAATGGCTTCAGACACCCTCTTTTACTGCTATTCCTGCTCCTTCTATGACCCCAACTCGCAATCTAATCCTTGATCGTGACCAAAATCTTGCAAGAACATCTAAAGATACCTTCACAAATTGCCAGTGTTCTAAAGAAGGAACTTCCAAAGCTTTCTCTCTCCCTTCTTCACCTTTCATATCACTATTTAAAGTATCAGATAAGTTTTATCTCACCTTAGAAATAGTTATGTCTAAAGATGTACCAGTCCTCTGACAGCTCACATATGACCACAAAGTGAAAATAAAACACATCTTGGGAATTACTATATTAAAATGATAAAAATGTTAAAGGCTGGATGGTGGGCCTGTTTGATAAGATTACCAGAGATTTATGGCACCTCTAAGCCACTATAAGCCTACCCGCATGTTGCTTTTAGTAAAGAATGTAAAAAGTTTCTAAAAAGTTGGTGGCAGCTTGGTGTAAGCTTGTCCTATACTGTAGGGAAGAAATACGATTCAGACCTACAATATCTTCAACAAAATACTTCCCCGAGAACCTGGATCTTGTTTCTTTCCATGATTGCCCTAAGACAAAATAGTAGAGTATGTCCCATTTTTAGGGAAGTAAAACTGAATTCAGTCCTCTGAAAACTAGATTTGACCTACATTCAGTGAACACAAACACAAATTTATAGAACAGTGTCCCTTACCTCTTTGGCTAACAGAGTCACTTTAAAGCACCGTAATATAATTCAAAAGGCTAATGTTATCACTGTAATATGTTAAAAAATAGTAAGAATGAAAGCCATGTTAATTTATACATAATAGAAGAAAGTCTGCTGACCACCACTAACATGGGAGGGATGGAGACATTCCAAAGAAGACCAGAGTTAAGAAGCTGACAAGAAGTTTATAGTGCAGGAAATTTAGGTCTAGTATGTAAGAGCTGATCATTGTGGGGGCAAGAGCAGGTGCATATTCTTTAGCTCTATGAGACTGCTGGAATAAGAAAGAGCTCCTCTGTTTTCCTTCTTCACAATGGACAGAACAAGTAGTAAGAGGCTTACATTTCCGGAAAAGAGCTTTAAGTTAGACCTCAGGAAAAAGCTTCCTAAAGATAAGTAGAGTTAAGTACTGGAATAGATTTATTGGGGAGATTATGAATCATAGAATCGTTTGACTCTTTCAAGAACAGTTTAGACAAAATCTAGTTAAGAGTGGTTTAGATAGTGTCAATCCTGCCCTGAGGCAAGCAAAACTTGTATCTGATTCTGCCGAGAAGCAGAAGGATGGACCAGACAATCTCTTGAAACCCCTTTCAAAGCATTTCTTATTATAAGGTTTAATGAATGAAAGTTGTGGCTAATTTCATTTAGATGATACGTAAAACTTGGATTTCTAATAGGGGTGATAATTTAATAGTGAACAACTGAAAATCTCGGTCAGTGCTCTGATTCATCCTCCATTCATTTTAGACAGTTTTTAAAATAAGACTGGGTGCAGAAATACAGAATAGCAGCCAATTTCTGTCATAGCTTATTGCCAAGACAAAGGAGTTATTTCCAGAGAAGTCCTATGGCCTGTGACCTGTCACAATGGCTCTAACTGGTTTCATAATCTATTCATTTTATTTATTATTTTTTATTGTGTTTATTTGTTTGTGTTTTCCATTGCTCACATTCATTTACCAAACTGCTTCCTGGCTCTTGGTCTCTGAAGGTATGTAAAATCTTTAACAATTTATAAAGAGGCAACAGCTTATCCCATGTACTCTTTCTAGTTGTTAATGCTTCCACACTTAGTGATTTACCCACTTATGGGTAGGGGAAACAATCCCCTTTTAATGACTGCAGACAGTAGGATAAAAATCCCACTAATGTGTGCGAGGCAAACATCCTATAATGGTTAAGTTAATGAGGATGTGATTAATTGATATACAGATGAAGTGCATTCTCCACCTCAGTGGAAACAGCCTTAATTAAGATAGATTTAAGTGCTAGGCATTAGACTGCAAATGGAAGCAAGAACAATGAAAGTACTCAGTTTCTCTCCTTTCATGCAGCTTTTTGACATGTTTAAAGAATTACTTGATTTACTCCCTAGTTTGCAGATACAGACCTGCACGGCTGAGCAAAACAAGAAACCATACATTAGACAACGCGTGGTATTGATCCCCAGCCGCCACTTCCTCTCCTAAAGGACGGAGGTATCTACAGAACAGAGCAGAGGCCAATTTGCTCTGATTAGTTTAAATGCAGCTTAAGGGCAGCTGGTCCACACAAAAGCAGGAGGAAAGAGGAAAGATAAAGTCCAGCTCCAAAGGATTTTGAGTCACTGGGTAATTCAAACAGCAAAGTGATTATACTTATGAAACCTACTCCAGCATTCACTGAAATAAAAGGTGAATTGCCACTAACTTCGTACAGACATGGAGCCTTCCAAGACAAAAAAAATGAAAACCAAACAGAATACAGAGATTAAGTGATTTGGTATTTTCATTTAAAATCTTTGCAGGGGCCTACAGAAATTAGACTGAAGGTTTCAGTTCCTGAGACCTTTTCAATGGACTCACAGAGTTTCTCTTCCTTCCTCTACGGCCTCTCACATGGTGATCTAATTTCTCTCGGAAAAAGGCGTTCCGCTGTTTTCCTTATGCCTCCTGCTTGCAATCTGTGGAGGACAGTAAGACAGTAATGATGAAGAACAGGAGGGATAAGAAGACTCAAGAAGGTACGTCCAAGAACCACTCTGTACATGTTTATGCAGTGGTTATGCAGAACAATTACATCCATCTGCGCACCAGGGGCCAAAACAAGAGCAATAAATTCTTTTAGCCCATCTCTAGTCTTCTTCAAGGGGTTTTAGTCAGTCCGGATCCACTCTGCTGCTTCTCTGAAGCATGACTTTCACCCTAAGTGAGATAAATAATGTACAGCAGAAAGCTATTACCTCTGCACTTGAACAACGACTTTAGTTAGATCTCAGAGTTTCTTTTAGGGCTGATTTAATTCGAGATGCAAACAAGAGTAAAGGTTTTATTATTGGGTAACAGACATTTCAGTTCCATCTGCAGTGGCAGTTAAAGGGGTGTCTCGCAGACAGTGGAAGGAAGGGGTAAAAAGCTCACTGTCAATTTTGACACTGCCTATTCATATCACGAGTACTAGCAAACCAAAGCACGATGAATATTTGAACTGCTTGCAAACACAAATTATGTTGAACAGGGTAAGTGCATCTCCATTTATTATGCAGGTTGCTTAGGAAGGCAGAATATATTTACTGTTAATAGAGTACTCACTGCAAGCTACACCAGTATGGCCTTTGTTTTGATAAAACTCGTCCTTGGGGAGCCAAACACAAACTTCCAAGCTTCTGCAAGGAGTATTATGTATTTTCTGGTTAACTTCATATGGGTCTAAGTTGCCAGCTGACTTTGACTCTGAAGGTGATTCTGCATCTTTACAGAGGGAGCATGTCCTGGTCTGAGCCAGAACGGAGTTCGTTGTGTCCAGAGGTGTCACTGCCCAGCCTGGTCTCTGCTCCGTGACGGCACGGGCTGAAGGTAACGACGTCTCGTTGCAGACAGCAGCTGCTCCCAGCAGTGACAGCACTGGATGGTCACAGTCCAACCACTGTTGGAACCTACACTGACCCTACACTGACCAACCTGGTGTGCCAGCCCCTAGACGGCACCTTTGGGGTAAAGCTGAGGGAGCACAAGGGTCAACTCTCTTCTCCAGTGTCCGGTGTCTGGGGAGGACTCTGTCAGTTCTGCCTTCAATCCCAGTCCGTGCATCCCTGAATCCAGTTCCAGAACCCAGATCCTGTATCTGGTTCCTGTCTGCCGCTGAGTCCAGCCTGGGCCTTCCCCAGTGCCTCAGCACCAATGGTGATGGTGATGTAAGTGCCACCTTGGCAGGGAGGGTGGACTTAGTGTGTGTTTGATATTAGTACTGTGTAGGTATTTGTACATATTTCATTTCACTGTTATTATTCTCATTAAAGCTGTTTTTTAGTTTGCTTTTCCAATCCATCAGTCTCTCCCTTATTCCCTTTCTCTTCTCCCTTGGGCAGGGAGAGGGGTCAATAGAGAGCATCTGTCATTTGACTAGTGGCCAGCCCAGCACTATCCCTCAACAGAATGAAATGACAAAAGCTGAGAACAGAAGTCTCCTACCTTCTTTCTTTAACACCTGTGTAAAAGATTCATGGAGGTGTAAAACACCACAGAGTTACACAAAGTGCCCTCTTTTTGCCCTTCCTGTAGAAGAATGTGGCTTTAAAATTAAAGATAAATTTCACCACAGGAAATCCAAACTAATGCAAACAAACTGCCAAGCAACTGGTCAGATTCTATAGATGAGAAATAGTATAAGCTTTTACTCCACCTTTGAAGCCTGGGACTTTTTTCCATTCTCCGTCTGAAAAGAAAGGAAAAAAGGCCAAAACCTGAGGTAAACAACTGATAGGTCCAAAGTACAACTGAAAGGTGAAGTTTGAAAGTACCCCGATTTCAGAATGAGGAGGATCCATGCTTTTGGATCTAGATGGCGACAAGGTCTCTTCTGACCTGAATCCAGACATGCAGGAACAGAATCAGATGAGTCTGTTCAGTTTATTCGTGTATGAAATTATACACGCACACACATAGTACATCTCTTTGTGTCTCTTCTCACACGATTAAACTTGTAACATGGCATCACATACAGCACAGCAGGTAGAGCTGATGGAAGAAGACGATAAAGGTCAAAAATTTACCATCAGTTTTACTGAAGAACGCAAACCCATTATCAGGGCTAAAAAGAAAAATACATGTTGTTTGCCACATCGCAGTGGTCACAAGGAATTCTAAAGGATAAATCAAGGACATAAAACCAAAAACATCAGTGATTCTATTGGAATATGCTTGCAAAATACTTTGAGGAGGAAAAACTGTGTCACTCTGAAGCAATTAAACAGACAAACAAAATGACCCCCCGAAATGTCTTCCAAAGCTTTATTACCGCCAATGCAGCAATGGTACTATTGAATAAACACACTGTCTGCTGAGGATACGCACATTCAGCAGAGCTAATACCCAGTGCTGTTCAGCTGCTCCGTACCCCTTCACTGCTGTTCTAGCAGCAGGGGAATAAAGTATTGCAAACTGACTCACATTCAGATGACCAGTTTCAGACAGTCATGAGCAACACAACGAGAAGCCCACGACTAGGGAGCAGGAAAGGAAAGAATGAAATGTTGCTCCCTATCGTTTCCTCACTCATCCTCTCAAACAGGTGATAAATATAAGGGCTTTTCAGGAATAAAAAATGAAGCCCTGAAGTAAGATTTCATAAAACATTGCTGGAGATTTAAGACTTGAAATAAACAAATAAACACATTCTGGAAGATAATAAGTCGTGCAAGAAAGTCTGAGCAGTGCAACAGGTGTTTCTCAGAGACGACAGTGTGAGGGTAGCAGCACTAATAAGTAGTTTCAAAACAGATGTTATAGTCCAATCCGGTTCCATCTGAACTCCACATGCTTCAGTGGGCAGAAACAAAAATGCTTTAGATGAGATTGTGCAAGCCACCATGTTATTTCCAGTTAGACTAGTTGTGTCATCAAGGCTTTGCTCAGCTCGCTAGTACTGGGCTGATTGGAGAATCACTGCAACGCCTTCTGAGATCTTGAAGGCAACAGCCCCAAATGAGCAGAACACGACTCCAAGTGAAGTGAACTACAAAATACAACATTAATTGACAGCCATTCACCTTTCATTAGTATGCCTTTACGGGCAAAACTCTCTGACTGCTGCTTCCTTTGCCTGACAAGTTGTTCAGGCGGCTTCTCCTCAGTACATCAGAGAGCGAGCAAGCGAGCTGAACACAGCAAACCCCCTCCAAACACTCCGTTTGGAAGATACCCTGACTGGCAAATTAGAAGAAATACTACATGAAAACACTGGTTTTTCTAGCAATACGACCTCATTTTTAACAAGGGCAGCTCTGCAACGTGACATCATTTTCTAAGTTGTACGCACACAGTTTTCTTCTGCAAACTATGGAGATAACAGTGTTAGTGTGCAAGAAGGTAGGTTCCGGTACAGAAGTTACATAGCATCATAGAAATCCTTAGGTTAGAAAAAACACCTTTAAGAGCGTCAAGTGCAACAGTAAACCTAACACTGCCAAGTCACCACTAAGACACATCCCTCAGCACCGCATCTACATGTCTTTTAAATACCTCCAGGCATGGTGACTTCACCTCTTCCAGCACCTGACAGCCTTTTCAGGAAATAAAATTTTCCTGATGTCCGGCCCAAAACTACTCTGGAGCGACTTAAGGCCATTTCTCCTCATTCTATAATTTGTCACTTGAGAAAAGAGACCAACCTCCACCTTGCTATAACCTCCTGTCAGGGAGTTGTAGGGAGCAAGGTCTCCGCTGAGCCTCCTTTTCTCCAGGCTGAACACACTCAGTTTCCTTGGCTGCTCCTCATAAGACTTGTTCTCTAAGTCTTTGCCTGAATCTAACCTGCTTGGAATCCCAAATGCTTCAGCAAAGCAGTAAGAAGAAGAGGAAAGATTGTTGTTGCTCTTGTAGGCTCAAGAGGAAGGTTGTTCTTGTGGGCTGAATCCTTAGTTACAATCCCATACCTTAGGTTTTTTTAAAAAATGCTGATTTTTTTTTAATCTAGAGTGAAATGATGTTTTAAGACAATGCTGCTGAAAAGTAACATGGGGCTGAATCCTTAGTTACAATCCTATATCTTAGTTTTTTTTGAAAAATGCTGATTTTTTTTTTTAATCTAGAGTGAAATGTTGTTTTAAGACAATGCTGCTGAAAAGTAACATTTTCCTGTAATTAATTAGTTGAAATTGTTAATGATATTAGCAGTCTGTTACAAGGGATTGAGGTTCAAACGTGCATAAAGTGACCGAAGAGTGACTTTAAGGACCCTTTGAGTAAGCTGAACTCTATACGACAGTCACTCCCTCTTACATTTGCCCTTAAAGCACTTGATAAAGCTATGAAAACTGCCTCTTTGTGATGGCAAGTCCTTGAAGGAAATAGTTTTCAAATTATTTCTTTCTAGGCTTCTCTGTTGCTGTGAAGAGTCTAGAGAAGGAGCAGCAGGAGCTGGAGGACCAGCAGCGGGGACTGCTGCTGGCAGACTTCCTTTGCTTAAGGGCTTGATTCAGTGACAGGGAGGGGGGTGTTCTTTTTCCTTTCCTTTCTCTCTTTTTCTTTTCCTTCCCTTTCTTTTCTCCCTAGCAGAGGACTAAATTCAGTGAGTTCTAGATCTCCCTTGGATTTCTCTTTGCTAATATAGTATTAATAACACTTCTTTATTCAGACAAAGGATAATATGGTGACATATCTGCAAAAATGCTGGAAGGTGGGTTTTTTTCTCTCCTTCCTTCTTGCTTGCTCCATTATTTATATTTCTGTTCTACAGCATTAAAGCCTCAGTTAAATCTTCAGTCTGTACTATCCAGATGGATTTATATTAGAAAAAGTGGAAAAGAAACCTTATGTTCTCTGAAATAAGACTTTATTTTTCCTCATCTCCAACATTAGATCTCCAGTCCAGGATGAAGCTATTCAGAGCTAGTAAGTAATTATTAAGGTGGGAGAAAGAGTTATGTAAAGAGAGCCAGAGGAGAACTCCATGTTTACTGAAAGAGTATGAGCGTACAAACTTCTGGTTGAAGGAGCATGTAAGAAACAAGAAAAGATAATAAAAGAGAAAACTGAAGAACTCTGCCCTGTGCTTCACAATGAGACTGCTTTCTAGAAAGGTGTGCCTTGTGCCTCCACTGAGGTAAACCTTAAAAGAGGTAAGATAGTTCTTAACCCTGATGAGTACAAAGCCAGGAGATAGTGGCAAAGCTGATGTCAGCTCACCAGCTGAGGTACTAAACAACAACGTCCACTCTCCTCCAGCACTGTGGAGCATCTTGATGCGAGAAGACAATCCTAACCCATTTTGCAGAGACAAGGCTCAAAATGGAAGCCTTTTGAGAACCTGTGCTGCCAACTAGGATGGGGAGCGAGCGACTTTCAAAAGGCAGAACCTTTTCCAAATTAAAACAACATGTAGACACTTCTCAACAGGAGACAAAGTATAATAAAAACTACCCTACTGTCTACGTTACCTACAAAAGGAAGAACAGCTTGCTCATTAGTTTTGAAGGAACGTGTCGCAATACCTAATGCTTCTAGCAGCCGGTCTGGAAAGGTCACTTTTAGTAGCTCATCACAGATTCTCAGCCATGATGAAGTATACTGAAGACATTTACTTGTACGGAAAACATCCTGGGCCACAGAGAAAACAAACAGCAGACAGGACAAGTCAGAACTAAATTCAAGTCTGAAAAATGTACTTACAATAACAACTGCTGTGCTTGAAGTATATGAATTTGAAGGACTCCAGTGTACCAAAAAGGAAACATTGGAGAAATATTTCAAGTCACTACTGTTTAATAAAAAGATTTTTTACTCTAAATATCTACATGTTTAGAAGATCTCATGTGGTAGTCACTATGTAAGGATCTGTATTATATGAGATATCCAACTATGTGATGGAGGTTGTGCAGTCTCCTTCCTCAGAGATGATCGGAACAGGCAGGCAGATATCCCTGCAATAGCCTTTGAAGCTTCTGTAGTTTTTAAGGTCTCGTATCTGTACAAATTATGTTGAAAAATGCAAAGAAAAATGGTTCCATTCAGTGTAACTTTTACTTTTCAGTCACTTGCAGCAGAGTAATAGTTGTCACCTGAGTAAGTGTGGGTAAAAGATGCACTTGTCAGCATTGCCCGCTCAAAATCATGGTCAAGCCCTTGGAAGCCCACGATTCCTTTTTTTAAAAGGTGAGGAACAAGTTTTAGATCTGTCATTGACAACCAGACTTTTCAGAAAAATCTGTGTTATGGAGCAATGTCACAGAATCACCTGGTTGGAAGAGACCTTGAAGATCATCAAGACCAGCTGAGAAGGTTTAACCTGTAGAACAGAGCCACCAAGGCAAGAAAACAAGATAGAGAATAAATAATAATAATGAAAAAGAGCTACAGCTCCAAAGAAGATAACACGTAAAACCCAGCTTGAAGTGGAAGAAAGGCAGCAGAGTTCTGCCATCGGAACCAAGCCAAAAAGCACAGATTTAAACACTTGGAAAATCCAAAAGAGCCTGATTTGATAGTTTAAGACAGATGATTGAGATGATTAAGGAAAGGGAAACCCTGCAGCCATTTCTAACAGAGCATTTGATTCTGCTATGAATCTGATCTTTGCCTGGAGTGCGGGACAGGTTGTCAAAGCCAGAGGGGGAAAAGGAATAAAAAGATGGAAGAACGAATGCTCTGACTGTCCGTATCTTTCAAAGCAGTGCTGATCGTGTCCTTGCCATGAAGTGGTTCTGCCAGTGCCCTCCACTTCTCTGACATGCAGAACAAACTACAGAGTGAGAGACACTTTTTCATGTATTCATGCATATTTTATAACACAACAAAATTGACACAGGGCTAATAAGGGAATGGTCTCTTCTAATAAATTAGATCCATTAATTGCTATGGATCACAATCTGGAGTGCGTGGACCTTGTAAAACAAACAATTCTTTAGGGCAGAACCACAAATCTTCTATGTGGCTACTCCAGAAACTTTAAAAAACTGAAACCACTAAGAAAATATGAGGGGAAATGTTACTGCTCTCTACAGCTACCTGAAAGGAGGTGGTAGCAAGGTGGGGTTTGGACTCTTCTCCCAAGTAACAAGCGACAGGACAAGAGCAACTGGCCTCAAGTTGTGCCAGTGAAGATTTAGGCTGGTTATTAGGAAAAATTTTTTCACCAAACGGGTTGTGCAGCCTTGGCACAGGCTGCCCAAGGAAGGTGGTGGAGTCCCCATCCCTGGAGGGGGTTTAACAGACGTGTGGGTGTGGTGCTGAGGGATGTGGTTTAGTGCTGACTTGATCATCTTAAGGGTCTTTTCTAACCTAAATGATTATTCTGTATTTCTATAACCTAATCTAAATGATTATTATTCTATAATTCTATACAAAACTGGGGGAAGGGGATGGCACTACTGAGGCAGGGCAAGATGGGCCGAAACAATGCAAAATCTGAAGAATTCCTGGTGACACTGAGATCTACAAAATCTATCTTCTAGTCTCTTCTTCTAGTCCTCCATCTGCCTTTTCCTCCTCTTTCTCCCTTCCCTCAGAAATAAGAAAATATTGCTGGAGATTTGGAGGATATTTGATAATTTTATAGTGAGTGACTCAAAGATCAAATTCATTCTTGTCTTGTCTCACAAGACTTGTTTCCCTCAAAACCAAAATGAAACATACAGCTTCATACACAAATGTGCTCACACATGGACACACACACTGAAGAAACTGCACCACTTCTTGAAATATTCGCTCATTCTCCAGAAAATTCTGAAAATTAACAAATGGTAAAGTAGAAACTCTTTTTTTTCCAGCAAGATTTCCGGACATACTTCTCAATAAAATGAACACAGGAATTTTCTCATCAGCAAAATACTTTGGGAACGGTCAAGTGAAGTATTTGAAATTGCAAAGAATACTGGCAGACCTCACATTTAAAAAGCACATTCACTAAGGCAGGTGTAGGTTATCGTGCTTCGCCTTTCTCTCTTACATCACTATGTTAATGTAATTTACATGATTTTGAAAAAGCATAAAGTATTAAGGTATAAATAATAAATCTTACTTTATCACCATGTCTTGTGGTACAGACCAGAGCTGCTTTCAGAAGAAAACTTAGACATAAAGAACCGTTCCTGACAAAAAATGATCTGGAGGTCATTTCAGGTTAGTTTGCAATGTAGTGCTTTGGTGTAGTTCACTATATAGCACAGTGATTCCATAGTCATTATTTCACCAAAAAAAAAAAAAAAAGGAAATTTTTTATTAGTGGTATTATGGAAGAAAATCACATTGTGAATTCAATAGTGGCTCAAGTAAATACACCGTCAAATTATGAATTGTAACCAGGGAACAGAAGAAGAACTGAAGGCACAGACGCAAAATTCTCTCAAGATTCATTCATTTTTGCAGAGAAGTGATCCGACTTGCTTTGATAAACTCCTAATGTAGTGTGGAAATGGGTTTACTAGACACACAGTGTATCATCTGGTTACCTGCCAAGGGATGTAGCACTCGCTGGGAATCCTATTCAGAGGTGATTCCGAAGTCCCAGTGAAACTAAACTCCTCTTAGCTTAAAGGGTCAAATAAGTGAGCAGCGTCAGCAGGATTTCCATTTTTTCCGCCCCTATATGCACTCACCGTAAATTCTTTTTATTCTATGTGTGTCCAGCCCTGAAGAGAGGCACGGGTATTAGTTAACCCCCGCTGACCTCATTACGATCATACTAATGGAGAGGGACTGCTAGTGGGATAAGAAGCCTTTAGCCCCTCATGTTAGCTCAAAGGATAGCTGGGTCGATAGTGCTCCGAAGTCCTTTATCACCTGGTGCCTGCGAGGAGATGTGAAGTAGGTACAACAGGTGAATCTTCTTTCTACAACACAAATCAGGCTTTTCAGAGGAAGAGTAAGGAGGTTTATTTTAAAAAGCTATGTGGGGTCAACTCCCCAGAGCACGGAGCTATTCAGAAAACCTGAAAGTAGCAAAACATGTTTGCATCTGCTGTGTTCCGTGAAACACAGCCACACAGCCGTGCTCGCTAAACCTATTTAATTAATTAATTAATTGATTGTTTATTTTATCTTACCGGGCTCTGCTGCCCTGCTTTCTGTGGGAAGTTGAAGGGAGTTTATGTGCTCTTAGGCACTGAAGACACTTCTGATCACTTGGAGTAAGTGTGTGCAGAGGACCCTTGGTGTGGAGAGAAGGAGCAAAAGGAGAAATTGCTAAATCTTCCCCTCCTCCTTTGCCACAGGTTTGATACATACATCCTGGGGAGGCTTGCGGGGTTGGATGCGTTTGGCATGTGATGTGTATAACATCTACGTTTCAGACACTTGCTTCCAGATGAAAACTATAACTGAGCACGCAGACTGCAGGGCCATGGCACTCCAAAAATTGTGTGACAAGAACCAGGCCCTTCAGAAAGAAGAACAAACTAATATACTACCAGTTGCAAGAAGACAGCTAGAGATAGCCAACGGGAGACACTAAGCACAGTGGGACCTTTTTCGCTTATGTCTGTCTCCGTGGTGGCTGTCAGAATATGCCTCCCTTTTACAAAAGAACTTGCTGTGATGGTGTGTAGAGCTGTGAGGATACTTCACAAGATTTAGGTACCATCTCACCTAAAAATCTAGTGAGACTTGTCAGCTAACCATTCAGGACAGGCGGTTTTGGAAACAAACAGGAAACCTTTATTTGGTTTGGTTTTTTTTTTTTTTTCATTTTCAGGCCTAGGAACTGTAAACACGCTTGAATCTAAACAACAAATGCGCCCTGTTTGCAGGTCAGGGCTTCCTTTTTGAGCACTTGAGAGTTTGCCCCTGGCTGCTGCATACCTCAGTCAGTTTTCAGTAGCAAAGGGATAAGAAAATATCTCTGTGTCCCTGGGATGTTGTGTGAGTTGCCTCTCGTGAAAAGATCTAAATAAGAGGTATTTCATGGTGTATAAAAGCCTAATTTACATGTGCTTACATCATGCTGTATGGACTTTGAATAGAGCACTTATTTAATGAAAAAAATGTGGGTGTGATGAAGTGGTATGGTTTTCCTCACTTGTGTTGCACCATTACACGATGTTATACTTTTAAACATTAGCTAGTAAGATGCGTTCATGCATGCTTAGCTTGTGATTTTTTTACTGTCTACTCTTTTTTAAGGTTTATGGCTCTTCATACATTTTCTCTTTACCTCCATATAGCAAACTAAACTGAAATTAGGTCACTTGGAAAAATCAGCTGCTTAATTACTGAAACAACTCACTTGTTTTTAGAAGTTCTAACATCCCTAATGCTGGACGTAAACCTGCCTCCATGGGAGCAGAGTTAAAATTCAGAGGAGCACTCTGGAAAAATTCCACTGGGGTGGGGGGTTGTTCTACAAAATCTTTGTCACATACCACATGAATTTATCTGCTCTAAGGGGGTGTACAGCATGCAATAGGTAACCTTCCTGTTCCACAGGGTGGCCAGTGAGATAACTGGAGGGAAAAAAAGGTCTAGGAAAGCCAGCAGAATGAAAGACAGGATAGAGATTCAAATTGTACAGGTAGGCTAGTGTGGTAACATCATTTTGAGAGGTGTGTTGCATAGTGGTAATACATCTTCAAATTGATGTGTTTGGATGGAAATAATTTCATCGCACCTGCTTTGGACAGTGGAATTGATACGGCACATAATGGTCCATTCACCTCCATGGCTGAGAACGCTGCTCATAGGTGAGACAGGGAGCACCAGCGTCTCTCCGTGCATCTCTACCAGTACAATTAGCATCAAGAAACAGGGCAGAGAACTCAGTAAGTGATGACAGTGCTTGGACTCACCCCACTGAGTAGTTCTCCACAGAACACTAGTTGTGGCCTACATCCAATCATTAAGAACAGCCTGGCAACAGGTACAAAGTGCTGAACTTCAAGTTAGAAAGTTCAAAAGAGATCAGGGGCTGAACGGGACACACAGAATGAGCTACTTTTTTTTTCTACTCCCTTAATATGTGTTAGAGCTGTATGGGGCAGTCTGTCATACAGCTGCCGGCCCCTATTGAGATGTGAACCTCAGTATCTAGGAATAACAACAGTTAACTTCTTCTCTGACAGCAAAGCTGGAGCAGGTTCTGATACTATGTGACCTGTGCATCAACCTGCGAATTATCTCATAGATCCCTTCAGGTAAGAAGTTGTCTTTATTATACAGCTAACTGTATTTAAAAAATGTCTTTAACTTAAGGTCGATCTCCAGCAATTTCCATTTGATCTTTATCTATTTTCCATGGCCATAAGATGACCTGTTATTCACACTTCTGATGTTCAACTCTGTTACATGACCTGAAATTCTTTAATAACCTTGTACACGTGACACCTTCTGAAGGAAATACATGTATGTACTGGGAGAAACAACAGAGGTCAAAACACATTTGAATTTCTGTTTTCATTCATGAACCTTTGTCTACCAGAACAATCCCACTGGCACTTACTTATCCATGGATAATGAGACAAATCAAATAATTCGTATGTGAGAAAAGGAAAGTTACAGTGATTTTCAGCCACATAAAAATGTTCATTACATTTTTTTTTTCCATGGGTGATAGGAAAAGCAAATTTATGCAAAGCTCCTCCCTTCTGCGACTTTCAGGAGGACTGTGGCTGATAGGAAAATCACAGATTTACTTTAAAGAAAAAGTGTAATTCTCAAAAAACTACCAGAGACCCTCTTTTGTTTTCTCTGCATAGGGAAAGCAATGAGAAATTGATAGCAGAGCTACTTTAGATTTCAAGTTTTGCAGTTAACTTCCCAACCAACTCGACTGTACTGCTGCTACTCATCACCAGATGGGTAAGGGAAGAAAATCTCGTGTTTCCACTCCACACTGTGATGCGTATATGAATGCATCTTCTCTGCAGGCATGCATCCTTCTGGGAAGAAAATCAGCAAGGTTCTGGAGTACCACCACAGCCTTTTCCTGACATCTCTGATGGGGAAAGCAGCCATTACCAGAAGAACAAGAAGCTTGGTTTTCTCTTCCTTTGGATGGCATTCTTATGAGGTCACCTGCAATGGCTTGCAGATCATCTCAGCTATAATGACAGTAATAAGAGTAATGACAAATGTGATTTAGCTATTTCTTCCAGATGTATGGGGTTGCCTCCTTGGATGGTAAAAATACTGCCAATTTCAAAAGCAGGTTTAATTCACCTCCTTGTTACCCTCCAGTAGGAGTGTCTAGAACAAGAGTCTAACTTGGAGCTAGAGTAGCCTCAAGGTTAGACTGGTCTCTATCCTCTACCATTCGTGTCTGTAAGTACTTCATGTAAGAGAGCCAACAAAGAGCTTCTAAGCACAAAATCAATGCAATATTTAAAGAATTTTGAAAGATTCTGATTCCTTTTTCCCCCGAGATATTACACCTCTGATTGTGACTGTAGTCCGCAGTTGTCTTGGTTAGACTTCCTTACTAACAAGGGACAAGGGACTCAAATGATTTTTCCCTTTTGATGAACTTGTACAGCCTCTCCCCCTAATCATCATGATCAGAGAATTAATTACTTCTCTGTTAGACAACTGCAACATATTCCAGGTGATTAAGGAGGAAGATGTCCCAAACCACCCATGTTTTGCCTGTCTGACAGGCATGACTATTAAAAATACATGCCACCGTCTTGTCCCCTGTCAGTCTGCCTCTGGATAAAATACAGTATGGAACATAGGATGCTATGAAAGTATCTATAATCAGAAAGTTCAACCATAACTATGCAGGATGTAGCATCATATATGCTTTATAGAAAAAAAAAACTTCCCATGTAGTCTGATTGTATTTTTTGAGACATATTGAAATTGATTTGTGGCTGGACTGTTTTGTATGTTCACAGAGTCATAAGCGTGAAATAGAATGGAGTTATCTTCAATGTTGAGCCATTTAGTAATTACATTTTCCTCTGCTAGGCTTTCTTTTACTGAAGAACTTATTTCTTTGGCAAAATTTTGAATTGGCCCAGCCACGTCCTTTCTATAACCGCAATGGCTCAACAAAGTGGGGAGGTTGATCAAACCTGAAAAAAAAAAAAATCTTAAAGCAGGAAGATTGAAAACACGTTTTAGGATAGCTATCCAACAGAAGGTCCCAACACTTCAGAAGTCTGTGCTAATTGTCACATTCCTGCATGATCCAGAACTGGGAAAAGTTCCACTGCTTTGGGAATCTTCTAAAATAACAGGAAAACTAAAGCCATTGCAGGGATTGTTCCTTATAGTCCTACAACCCACTGAATATGTAAACTTCATGGCTCAACAAATCACTTACTTATCCAAAAATGCCTTTAATTTATCTCCTTTTCCATTTTTCCTGTCATTGTATTACATGGTTTATGGCATTTTATGCAATATCCAGTTTTGTTTGCACATGGCAGTTGGAGCTTTATAGGGAAGATTAGATTTACAGATATTTAAGCAGTTAGTCACCTTATAAAACCCCTGTGAGAGTAGGATCAAGGAAAGCTTCTTTTTGAAAAGAATTCATGTCTGAAAGTCTACAAGTCTTTCAGCCCCTAAAAGTGAATTAAAAGATGTAATGAAAAGATCTTTAGGATAAAACAACTACAACAGCCCTCCTCTTTTCTTTTTAAGTTCATTATTTAACATGAGCAATCATAAAACTTGAAGGGAGCTTTGGGAAATAGAAGTTTAAGTACCTTGGAGCCAATGAGCTGGAAACATTTTATGCAGTGGCTGCAAAAGTATCAACTCAGCCATATAAATTGTCTAAAATACACGTTAAACAAGTGCTCTAAGTAGCAATATCCAGAGCAAGAATTACAAGTTGGATGAATTCAGGCAGAATGTGTAAGATTATGGATGAAGCACTTTGTAAGGTGTAAGAATCAATGAGTTAAGCAGTTAATGTGCTGCTGGCCTCATGAATATGAAGTCTGGTCTGAAGAGGAAACTGGGAAGTGTGTGGATTAAATAAATTCAATAGAGAAAGAAATTTGCTAGGAATTATATACTCTGATATATTGAACCATGGAAATCAATAATGTACTACCCAGGCAATGAAGACACGTGATAGAGTACTACAAAAACCTGCTCTGATTGAGTAAGTATTAAAACAAGCCTTGTTGGAGAGAAATGAATGGCACGAGGTAGTAACAAAAATAAAAAGCTAAGTAACAGTGAGGAAGTATGAAGCTTTATCTGAGCCGATTGTGAAACATAGCTGAGTGATAAAAGGGTCATCTGGAGTGCTGAGAAGGCAGAAAGTTATCTGAGAATGGGAAGCTAATGAGCGCCGTAGATCAGGGATAAGAAGATAAATGGAGGGGCACAGATACAGGCAGCTAGGGAAAGCATTAGCATAAAGAGGTGATAATAGTATGCAATCGTGAAAGGAGACTGTAAAAATCTAACCATAAATCTGAAAATAAACAAGTACCTATATCCTGAACTGGAAAGAAAAGGAGGGGAAACACCCTTGCACCTGAACAGACTTCACAGGACTGAAATCTCTTGTGAACTATTACAATGGTTCAGATTCGATACTAGTGAACAGGGACATCAGGTCATGCTAGGAGCAGCATCTCTGCAAGAAGCCATAAGGTCGGGAAGAAGTCACAGCTCTTTGATGTCTGGCAATATTCAGACTCCTTTGCAGACTGGACCAGGAATCATCTTAGCTGCTTTGCAGTCACCCCAGATACAACCTTGATCGTTCCCTGTTTTAACCGTGGGAGCTGAACGTAAAATCGCGTGGTAAAAGACCAACTGGTTGAAACTGTTTTAAGCCCTTGCTGCATTTTGAATGTTTGAAAGTCATTGCAGCAAATCTGTTGTGTACAATTTTCTTCACAGATTATTAAGAGTAACGTGCCTTAGAGAAGAAATCCAAATTAAAAAAAAAACACCACAATGTGACTATCTCCACATTCCAATAAAGAAATTTTGAATCCCACTCGTAAGAGAGATGAATGAATGACTTCCAAACCCCCCCACCCCCCAAAAAAACCCCAAACACCACCCTTTGGGAACAGTCACTTAAGTCTGAATCAGACACTAAAGCTCAAGAAGTCATCTTGCTTGTCAGGCTTCACTTTCTCACAGACGCACACCACCTGAGATTGAAATTCAAGGGTAAGTAAATAAAACCCTCAACTACCACTCTAGTTACTGTCTCAAGAAATCTGCACTATGTAAACCTCCCAAAAACTTACTCTCGCAAGGCAAAGGGTGTCTCTGTGGGACACATAAGCGTTATTAGGGGTTTGGTTAGATTGGAGGAAACAACACCTGCTGCCAGAGGTGAAATCATCCTCCCTGCTGTCATACTATTCATAAAAGAGTGGAATTCAAGCTTTCCTCCTAACATCCATTCCTGATGATTAAATTTGCAAAGACTGATAGTGAAAGATATGCTGGTTGGACAAGAAATTAGAAACTTTTTTACTAAGGCAAGCCACGTACTTCCTTACCGTAGCCCTGGTATGCGAAGCAGAAAGGACTGGATTTCAGGGAGAAGTGCCCTGCTCCACAGTTCTTGACCTGATCACACCCAAGGGCGCTCAGAAAAGTGGGGAGGACAGGAGCATAGGCTGTAACAATTATCCTGGACCACGACTTCCACACAGGGAATTACCTGTGCTGATGTAGAAATTTGGCTGCGTAGAAATGTACGTGAATTTGGGAGTGGAGCATTTCTGAGTTACCAGCACTGCTCTAGTTCTCCTTCCTTTTGAGAACAAGCATAAGACTTTGCCATTGAGACCACGGCAAAATTCCAAATACCTTTGATGGAGGAAAGATAGGTCAAACATGATGCGTATGTGTGAAAGTACCCCTAATAAAAGCGCTTCACTAGGCTTTTTATTATTTTGTGAATCTTTGTTTAAGTAGATAACCGTGCAGGTAAGAACATGCTGTCATTTACAGGAAGAGCTTGATCACCTGTAGCCAGTGTTCTGGAGAATAAAGGGAGTCACACTGAGGCAGGAGCATTACAACAGGAATAACTTGGTTTTATTTTCTCAAATGTTCAGAGATCTTGGCACTGATTGCTATTCAATTACTTATATTTTGCAAAAACAGTAATTCACTCCACAGGTTATGCTTCCTTGCATGTTAGCCAAGATACTGCAGGTCAGAATTTTGTTTTGCAGAAAACAATGACCTTAGCAAGTAAAAAGAATGTTATTTCATTAAACAAATGTACAGGTATGTGAATATGTGCATATATACAACCTAACTCCAGAGTTAAAGATGGGCTTTTGTTGCATTTTGCATTATAGTAGCTTTTAAGTGTCCTAAAAGAGATTGTAAATCCATTGCAACAGACCTTTTTAGAGAAAGTGAACCTCCCCTGTCCTGGATAAGCTTCGAAACTAAATAAAGACAAGTAAAAGGTGGAGAGGAAACATGGAGAACTGGAAAATGCTGGTGAGAGCAGATAGGCAGGACTTCCCTTCTCTCACTTCACTACATAAAAATACAGTTTAAATTCAAGCCTACTACATCCTTTATAATCAACATGTAGAGAGAAGCAAATCACATCTGCAGTAGCTGTCTGAGGTCAAATGAACTGTCCCGCTGAAGTCCTTAGGGCAATTACTTCAGAGACAGCTAATGTCTGGATTCCTCTTTGCAGAAGATGAATTTACCCCCAGCTTCCCAGGCTCCTAATCCAATGCCCTGCCAGTTGGATAATTCAGCTTCTCCTCCTGACATTTCTTTGATTTTATAGAGTTAGGATAAGATGATAAAGGTTTTGTGAGAGTGAGTTCCCTCAGGTTGTTCCTTTAGGTGTAAGTAAACTGGCTATGTATTTTTTCCAATTATATACATCTAATGCTGTGTTACGGAGAATCCACACAGGCTGCTGCAGTTCTTGATTGATTACATCACTGGACTGAGGAAGGGTATTTCTCACCCTCGGACAAACCAATTCCACTGAACCTGCTCCAGTAGTTTTCCGCAGAAACAGAGTTTGTGTATGAGGGCATTGGTCGATTCTACTTTTCTTTATTTAAACCACACTTCATACTAGAAAATCCCAGCTGCTGGTGCATGCCAGCTGATACACAGGAGCATTTCTGTTTGAGTGTTGGATCAGATACTTCCTACCAAAACTATTAAAATGTTGTTCATATCACTGTAATCAGCATTCGGGGCTACAGTGAGTCTAAGGAACAGGTGAACAATTAAAGCTGAAGGTGCACATGCTTGCCTGCATTTCCTATTACGCTTTTGGGGTTATTCTGCTGAAGGATACAGAATCAGACAGATCTTCATCATCACAGCTGTCAGAATCTGATGATGAGCAAGCAATAACGTAGGGAAAAAAGAGAGCGGCCGGCTTTGAGAGCAGCTGTATGGGTCATTGACATGGGAACTGAAGGCTGCAAGAGCAGTGCGCTGATGGGTATTTTCCTGCTTGATAGAGATTGTACTGCTTTGTTTGGTTTTAATTGGAGATTGAGTGTATTTTTCTACTCTTAGAGTACACACCAGTATGTGTCAGACAAGACAGAAGAGGTAAAATGATAACGACCTTGAAGGCAGAACTTCCATTTCGAGTAGCTCTTTTCCACTTTAATGACTTTTATAGAACGTGCAGACAATAGGGTTTAATCATTCAGCACTGTTGCCCATATAAAAGTGACGGAGGCTTCTGAAGCAGCTCACTTCATAATGAAGCGTCAGGAAAAGTATTTGGTATGCAAGAGAAGTCAGAAGCTGATGTAGCACTGGAAAAGTCAGAAGTCTTCTACTCTCCAGAGGTAAATTCATAAAGATTGCCCTGCAGTAAACAGAGTAGTAAAGTGCTCTGACTCTGCCAGCTTTTCACATTTGTGCTGTGAGTGACAGAAACTGATGAGATGCGTTTGGGAATTAGGGATGTAAGTTAAAAACTGCTGGGTTTATGAGCATTTGGTGTTAAATACCCTAAACACTGGCAATGCCACGTCCTTCTGTGTGATTATGTCATGAGTCTGAGACATCTCAATCACCCACTAGTCATGTAGCACCTGGCCATACTTTACAGGATTCCTCCACTCGTGAAAGCAAAGGAACCTAAGGAAAACAAAGCAGAGTCCAGTCTCCCAGTGACTGGAATTACTAAGCTTAGTTTTCTAAACCAGATAGCCAGGGCTAGTCAGTTCACAGAGTGCACTCAGCTTTGTAATTCTGGCAGCGGAAAAAGAAAAGGAAAGGAAAGAAAGAAAAAGAAAAGAAGAAGAAAAAGAAAAACAAAGAAAGAAGAAGAAAAGGAAGAAAAAGAAAAAAGAAAAAGAAAGAGAAAAAGAAAAAGAAAGAGAAAAAGAAATAGAAAGAGAAAGAGAAAGAGAAAAAGAAAGAGAAAAAGAAAAAAAAAAGGATTTCAAAACACTTCAAGTAATGTGCCGACATTGT
>NW_010431963.1:80179-83036 GCF_000710305.1 Buceros rhinoceros silvestris
AGAAAAAAAAAGAGAAAGAGAAGGAGAAAGAGAAAAGAAAGAGAAAAAGAAAAAAAAAGGATTTCAAAACACTTCAAGTAATGTGCCGACATTGTCTCGCTGAGTTTTTTATATTCAGTGCCTCTAGGTGTTGTTAAGAGAATTTTTTAAAGGGAGAAGCAGTTTCAGGAAGAGGGGTGAGTAGATCAATGTATTGAAATTGGCACATTCTGTCCATAAGTAACAGGAAAAGCACAGGGCACCTGCCCTTCTAACCCCTAGCTCATAGCTATGGAAGTGTACTTGTTTAGGCTGACATATCTAATCAATTGCACTAAAGCACAAAAGTGATAATTACTTATTAGAGCAGTAGGTCATCATTTATAATATCATTCAGTGGCAATCACCTTCTTAATTATATTTGTTAGCCAGAGATAGCCAGCCATATTTTTTATTGGTGGGTGGTGGGCAGTGGGAGAAGGGAAAAAAGGCGGGGGGGGGGGGGGGGGGGTGGGTGGGTGCATACAGAATTTTCATTGAGATTTATTACTGGTGGCACCTGAAAGAAAGAATGGGCAGTGGGAAAGGGAAAAAAAGGCGGGGGGGGTGGGGGGTGTGGGTGTGTGCATACAGAATTGTCATTGAGATTTATTACTGGTGGCAACTGAAAGAAAGAACCATCATTTTGCAAGCAAAATCCCGGCCGAAGACAGTATGGTTCTCAGATTTGCAGGCATTGTCATTGGACACCGAATCCAAACTCTCTGGCAGAGAGGGTGTGTCGATCACTGTTAGAAACATGAGATTAAATGGTTAAGGCCACTGGAATCTCTGATCTGATCCAGGAGCGTAAGTCTTCTAATAGTCTCATTTTTCTCTTCAAATTGTGGCTTTTCATGTAGGATTCAATTCACATTTATTAAAATGTGCACAGCAGGTGAACAGAAAATACACAGTGACAAAACATTCTGTTGCCGTGGTTGGCTCGATGCCAGGGGAGCTATTAAACTGTGAGGAGCTAATCAACACAGCTCCAGCATTACAAGGAAAAGACAATATCTGCTACAAATTCCCACACGTGATCCAAGTGAGATGGCAAAAATTTCACTAAGGGTTAGTCTTGACTCGTTCATCCCCTCTCCATTTTTGAATTGGTTTGAAATATGAAACTATTAGTCCTCTTCAAGGCCAGAGATTACTCCCAGGAATTGACCTCTACTTGTCTGTCCTTTCATGTGACTTTGGAACACTCCGACTATTACATCATCTTTCTACTTCCTTTTCCACATGCACTTGATACTCTATTACATCATGGTTGAAAGACATTTGTAAAGTGATGTGATTGCTCTGACTCACTCTACAGATTCTCCCTTCTGCAGCTGAACCATCTAGAGCTGGTTGAGACCCAGTGCTGACCTCCCAGCACCCCAGTAAGGTGCCCAGAACATTCATCACAAGTGACATCTTCATCACAATGTGACCGAACAGGATTGGACGTTGTCTCTCATTTGTTTATCGCTTTTCACTCTAGTGTCACACAACGCAAGAGGTTGTCACTGCACTGCCCAGAGGTCGGGGTTGGGTTCTCATGGTCATGGGGCGGATTGCCTGTGACCACACTGCTCCTGGGCACAAGAGATAATTGTAACGTTAAGCTGGAGTTCACACTGGTGATCAGGGACAAATCCTGGCACAGCAGGGGAAGTGGAAGAAAAAGATTCTCTGGTGTTTAGGGTTTGGACTCATGGGACTCACGTGCTGCTTGTTGCCTACACAACGTCATCTCCGAAACGAGACTCTCACAAGTAGCATAGCTTAGGTTTGTGAGTAGCAGGACGACGGTCCAATCATGTGAAATGGAACGATACAAGTAACCTGAGACAACCGGCTCATCCATCAAACCTCGCTTCGTTTAAGCCACCATTAGGATGAAGAGACCAGTTTCCCTCACGATGCCATCCAGAAGCTTTCTTCCTTCTTTCATCCTAGTACATTACATTTATAGATTGCATGCCCCTGGGGCCTGAATCTTGGTAGTTCTTTCTACAGCAAGGGCAGGAAAACTCTGTAATCCGCGGTTTAAAGGCTTTGTCATAGCCTTTATCAGGGGAGGATACCACTCGCAAGGAAATGCTGAGATCCAAAAGTAAAGAGAAAGCTCAATCTAGGCCAGTTGTCTAACAAAAACAAAGGGAAGGGGGTAACTTTGGCTACTGACCCTCTCTGGAAGCTGTGCTGACAATGGGGCTTCTGCTTCTGCTTCTGCATGTGGAGAGCAAAGAAGAACATTGCCAGCTCCTCTGCAGGGCAAGGTCCTGCAGCACGGGGAGGAGCGTGCCGTTCTATCAGTAGCATGAGTATTCGCCGTTACTGATGTTTACGAGTCTCCCCCACGAGCACAGCTTCAGTCATTTACACGTACACAGGGACACAGGCACTCCAAACTGTGTTTGCTAATGAGGGGGAAAGCATTATGAAAGAAATTCCCCTTCCTGCAGAGAAGAGAATGACAGGTCACATCTACACTTCAGTTCCTCTTCCCTCCACCCCATTCATATTTTAATATTAATTTACAGCAATAAAGAAGCATATCATAAACTACTCTATGATGTACGCTAGCTTCCATGCATTAACTTCTGCTTTCTTATTCAGAGGCTTATTAGCAGAAGGCATAACATTCCTTACTCTTTGCTGCTGTGAAGAGAGCTGCTTACTTGCTTAGACTAAAACTTCAAACCTCCTTCTTCCAGGAAATAAATGGCTCAGCTACCTGATTGTTTTACTAGGCTGGTTTTCTACTTCACATTTTCTTCAATAATTAACTGCATAAATAATCTGCTTGCATGTTCACATCACTCATCTGCATTTTTCAGTTCCT